>NW_007378224.1:72029-137634 GCF_000475195.1 Diaphorina citri | reverse complement strand
TTCAAACATTCTATTGCCACTGCACGAGAGGGTTCAAACAATCATTCGAATAGATTCGTAGAAGCTGAACCCATCCTTGAGGGCTGTTTGCCCCTACGCACCTAAGCCTCGAAGTGGGGGGCTTTTTGTATGTCAAACAATCATTTGTGAAACCATACCCACGTTTTCCAACATTAATTCTTCATTTGTTGGCTATCCTCCAACCATGGCTCCATAAGTGTCTTACTCTCTTATCCCAAATATATACAGCCCCTTGTGTAACTGACTGACTGACTGACTCACTCACTCACTCACTCATACTAATTCTAACCCACTTCTAGATGTGCTAGGAAGATGCGGTTTTCACCATTGGATTCCTTATTTTTTGTAGGTACTGGGAAAAATCGGAAAATCCCGAAATTCCAAACCGTTCCCGAGATATTGACGTTTTTTAGTCCCCCCATAAGAAATACACGGGGAACACAGTTTGAGGCCAGCAAAACTTTTCCTACGTTTTATATTTTGCTCTCGCTTGTGTCAACCGTAAACAAGGGAGCGCGAAGCGCGACCCCATGCACAACTCCGCGAAGCCCGGGAGCGGCAGCGCGACCGTAAACGCGACCCTATGCATAACCCCGCGAAGCCCCCGGGAGCGCGCAGCGCGACGTAAACAAGAGGAGTCGCGAAGCGACCACAAGGGAGCGCGAAGCGCGACCCCATGCACAACCCCGCGAAGCCCCGGGAGCGCGCAGCGCGACCGTAAACGAAGGAGCGCGAAGCGCGACCCCCAAGTTTTCATTTCTTCGAAACAAGACTCAGGGACGATATTAGTTTTCAGGGGCGAAGCCAAGGGAGCGCGAAGCGCGACCTCATGCACACCCCGCGACGCCCCGGGAGCGCGCAGCGCGACCGTAAACAAGGGAGCGCGAAGCGCGACCCCATGCATAACCCAGTGAAGCCCCCGGGAGCGCGCAGCGCGACCGTAAACAAGGGAGCGCGAAGCGCGACCACATGCACAACCCCGCGAAGCCCCCGGGAGCGCGCAGCGCGACCGTAAACAAGGGAGCGCGAAGCGCGACCACATGGGAGCCCCCACCGCCAGCCGATGCCTACCCCCCCGAACCCCCGGGAGCGCGCAGCGCGACCGCATGCCCAACCCCGCGAAGCCCCCGGGAGCGCGCAGCGCGACCGTAAACAAGGGAGCGCGAAGCGCGACCCCATGCACAACCCCGCGAAGCCCCCGGGAGCGCGCAGCGCGACCGTATACGCAACCCCGCGTAGCGAACACGCGACGCCCCCGGGGGGTGGAGGGGGGCGAAGCCCCCCTCCCGAGCACGAAGTGCGAGTATCAAATATAAGGGTGTGGAGTTAATAAATAATAGGTACCTATACGCACCCTTTGGCAACTTTGGCAACTATGCTTATGACTAATCCGACAATGTGTGGCCTTACTTTCAAATTCTTTCTGATTTTTCGATGGGTAAGCGAACAACCAGACAGTAGACTACTGTAAAGTTCAGAGAGGTTAATTATTCCAGCCCTAAGCCCTACCTTGGTATCTACATAATATTATGTAGGTAATAAATTATTTGGTAAATTTAAGCCACTATTTGAAGTTCTGAAGTTATGCTATGGTACCAACAGCACAAATGACTCAGCAATTAGACAAATTATACGAAGTAACCTATGAGCTATGAGAGATAGTTCTACCTAGATACCCTGATAAGGATTAAGCTCAAGTCCAAGTCCATCAAATTCTTCACAAATTACTGTAGGTACCTATGTATCCACAACCCGCAAGCTATGTTCCTATGTGAAGTTATGCTATGGTACCAACAGCACAAATGACTCAGCAATTAGACAAATTATACGAAGTAACCTATGAGCTATGAGAGATAGTTCTGTTATACCTAGATACACTGATAAGGATTAAGCTCAAGTCCAAGTGTCCAAGTCCATCAAATTCTTCACAAATTACTGTAGGTACCTATGTATCCACAACCCGCAAGCTATGTTCCTATGCGTGCCATTGAAAGAACCATCATCAGAAGAAACGAAAATACTTCAAAGAAAATTTCCGTGCAAAATGAAATTATGCCGTCCCAATTTAGTTAGGGACTTCTTACGAACCTATGTACCTCTTAAAAGCAGGAAAGACGAATAAATTCAATTTAATGGAGGAAAGCCAAGTACACCACAGGGAGGTCTCTCCGTAAAGAGTTATTATAGTTATCACAAATTGATTTTACCTAGATACACTGATAAGGATTAAGCTCAAGTCCAAGTGTCCAAGTCCATCAAATTCTTCACAAATTACTGTAGGTACCTATGTATCTACAACCCGCAAGCTATGTTCCTTATTGTTCCTATGTGTGCCATTGAAAGAACCATCATCAGAAAAGAAACGAAAATACTTCAAAAGTAGAAAATTTCCGCGCAAAATGAAATTATGCCGTCCCAATTTAGTTAGGGACTTCTTACGAACCTATGTACCTCTAAAAGCAGGAAAGACAAATAAATTCAATTTAATGGAGGAAAGCCAAGTATACCACAGGGAGGTCTCTCCATAAAGAGTTATTATAGTTATCACAAATTGATTTCCAACTATACACAGCTCTATAGCAGAGGGCTGTAGGCAGATCCTTTGATCTTTAAGGCGCTATTACATGGAGGCAAGATGGAGTATTCTTCAAGGCAACATGAAACATGCTACTGTGACACATGCATTTAATAATGTAGTCTGCTCCAAGATCACCATATCATTATTATCATTCCAAATGTAAATTCTTGAAGCATCGATTGAGATGGTTTTTGAAGCATCCATGCTGCCTGTGTGTTGTCTCATTTCGATCGTCAATTAAAAGATGGTTTTGAAGCATGCTTCATTGCAACATGCTACATATTGCCTGACTGTAATTGCACCTTTACATTTCCAACTCGTACAAACACGTGGGGAAACGTACTAAATTTTCCACATGGCTGGAACAACGTTGAATCCCAGACCTAGCTTCCTCCTTTGATCCCAGACCTATCCAGTCTCTTTTATCCCAGACCTATCCAGTGATGCCTTTTATCAATTCACTCTAGCCAATATTGGATATTGGAAAACCGAAATACACTGGTTCGAAACCACCATCATACACAACAGTATGTAAAGTAGGTATACCATCGCATCGATTGCTAAAAACAACAACACTGATATTTCGCAATGAATACAAGTAGCTACGAGTACAAGTTGCTCCTGAGTATCCAGTGATGCCTTTTATCCCAACAAGGATGATGGATTTGTACTATCAAAGCCAGTGGAATTTCCCCTCATATTTTCCATTGATGTTAAAAAGCCGTCCTTACTCATTCGAGAGACATAATGGAACAGAACAGAGGTTCCCAAACTTTTTTCTACGTGGCTCGGCCCTTTTTTAATTGTGAACGCTCCGGTCGCTACGCGGCCCCTTTACTGTATTTTATGTGATCTTCCCAAGAGTCTTGAAGTCCTTCACGGCCCCCAGTTTAGGAATTACTGGAGTAGAATATACTACAACAGTATTAGGTACAACTACATAACATACCCTCTATTGCAGCTTGTAGATACACTTTAGGCTTTGTTTTGTACGAGTTCTGTCAGGATATAAAAAGTATAGGATTAGTGTATTACCTGTACGGATGGATAGCTATATTATCTACATAAAAGAATGAATATAGGTATAAACTGCAGCTCTCTACACTATGCTTTCATACGAGGCAAGAGACATAAATGGAAATGCAAACGCACAGAGCAGGCAGGAAAACATAAAAGGCATCTCCACACCTCCCCATGCATTATACAGAATAATATGTAGGGATAGGGATGGCAATCCCGCACGATTTTATGTGGTAATGTGGTAAAACCGACCATATAAGGTGCCTGCTTGGGGGGCTTGGGTAGACCAGAATCAAACTGACCCTACACGGTGAGGATTCTTGTCACTAGCCAATTTGAATTTAATGAAATCTACTATTGGGCTGATTTGCGTATCAAAACCCGTGAGGGACCAAACCCATTGGTGTACCCATAGTAAGCTAATAGCAGAAGACAAATCAAGAAAATCTCAGGTATAAATCAGTTTCGACAAAATTACCAAACGTGAAGGGTCACCTTTTATGGTATGATTTAAGGTAGACTTGGTAGCCAATCAGAGGAAAATTCTTGGGGGGAAGGGGAATGAGCTTTTGCTAGCTACACATTTAGAACTTGGTAGCTTCCAAATTTTAATTTCCAAGTTGGCTGCCGGTCGGGTCGGTCGTGTTAAAATTTTGATCAAGGAATCATTTTCTTTTATTTTTTCGAGTGTAAATTTTCATTTATCTGAAACTTAACTGTGATTTTTTTCTAGTTTCTAGCCTTTTTCGTCCCCGTTCGTATTCGTGATTTTTTTTATTATTGTTTTTTATTTATCTTGAAACTTAACTGTGATTTTTTCTAGTTTCTAGCCTTTTTCGTCCCCGTTCGTATTCGTGATTTTTTTTTCTTCATCTAAAAATAATGTAAAAGTGACAAGTGTTGAACATGCCAGGATCAAGGATTGCCAGGACCAGGATCAGGGATTGGATCACCAGCGGACACGAAAAACAGTAGGATAAATGTTTGGTGGTGGGTCTTCGTATGGCCAAACATTTAGCTCAGCTTCCCTGAGTTAAATGTACTTTTGAAGAGGGTGTGCTTGTGTGAGAGAGTTGTTTTTATTGGGTGTACTCGTATGTGTATTTGAGGACTATGTAAGGGGGGTCATTTTCCCATTTTCCAAATGGGCCTTCTTAAATACCTAGGCCTCATTTGTGTTCTGTGTGTTTTTTTTTTCAGGTTTTATAGGGCTCTTAGGGACTTGGTAGGGCTTTATAAGGACTCCTTAGGGCCTTGTAGGATGTCACTAACCCATTTTTTTCTTCCAGGAATTTTTGCTATTCCTTTTGCTTTCAATTTGCGTTTCAAATTGACAGTGATTGAGATACTGGTAAATTAAGTGTTAACATGCAAGTACACCCAATATTAATTACCTATTGTTTTTAACCAAATATGGGGGTATAATAATAACTGCTACTTGCATCTTACTATGACTGAAAGATTTACAAACCAAAACGAATACTAAATGAAAAGGATCTAAGAACGGAGAGAAAAGAAACTTCAAGAAATACAGACCCAGCACTCAGGCAACACAATTTCACTTTCAAAGTTATCAGTAGCCAGCCTAGTTAGCTTAGTTGGTAGTGCGTCTGCCTTGTAAGCGCTAGGCCGCGGGTTCGATTCCCGCCCGGGGCGGGGATAATGTTCGTTCTCGGAACGGCTGGCTTTCCTCCTATCCTGTCTTCCTTCTCTCTTCGATTTCGGGACGATAAGACTTCTACCTTGTAAGCGCTAGGCCGCGGGTTCGATTCCCGCCCGGGGCGGATTTTATCCTGATGGGATAATGTTCGTTCTCGATGGAAGCGCTAGGCCGCGGGTTCGATTCCCGCCCGGGGCGGATTTTATCCTGATGGGATAATGTTCGTTCTCGGAACACCTAGGCCGCGGGTTCGATTCCCGCCCGGGGCGGATTTTATCCTGATGGGATAATGTTCGTTCTCGGAACGGGTTATAAGCGCTAGGCCGCGGGTTCGATTCCCGCCCGGGGCGGATTTTATCCTGTAAGCGCTAGGCCGCGAGTTCGATTCCCGCCCGGGGCGGATTTTATCCTCATGGGATAATGTTCGTTCTCGGAACGGCTCGCGCTAGACCCGGGTTCGATTCCCGCCCGGGGCGGATTTTATCCTGATGGGATAATGTTCGTTCTCGGAACGGCTGGCTTTCGTCCTACGGCATAAATTAAGTTAAGGTTCAGCCAGCCTAGCTAGCTTAGTTGGTAGTGCGTCTGCCTTGTAAGCGCTAGGCCACTGGGCTCGATTCCCGCCCGAGGCGGATTTTATCCTGATGGGATAATGTTCGTTCTCGGAACGGCTGGCTTTCTCCTATCCTTCGATTCCCGCCCGGGGCGGATTTTATCCTGATGGGATAATGTTCGTTCTCGGAACGGCTGGCTTTCGTCCCGGGTTCGATTCCCGCCCGGGGCGGATTTTATCCTGATGGGATAATGTTCGTTCTCGGAACGGCTGGCTTTCGTCCATCCTGTCTTCCTTCTCTCTTCGATTTCGGGACGATAAGACCATAGCAGTTACAGTTCCCTCTGTCAAACCTCTTTTTCAAAACTCGTATGTATATTTGAGGACTATGTAAGGGGGGTCATTTTCCCATTTTCCAAATGGGCCTTCTTAAATAGGCCTCATTTGTGTTCTTGTTCTGTGTGTTGTAATAACCCATTTTTCTTTTTCAGGTTTTATAGGGCTCTTAGGGACTTGGTAGGGCTTTATAAGGACTCCCTAGGGCCTTGTAGGATGTTACTAACCCATTTTTTTTCTTCCAGTAATTTTTTGTATTTGGTCTTCGTATGGCCAAACATTTAGCTCAGCTTCCCTGAGTTAAATGTACTTTTGAAGAGGGTGTGCTTGTGTGAGAGAGTTGTTTTTTATTGGGTGTACTCGTATGTATATTTTAGGACTATGTAAGGGGGGTCATTTTCCCTTTTTCCAAATGGGCCTTCTTAAATAGGCCTCATTTGTGTTCTCTGTGTTGTAATAACCCATTTTTCTTTTTCAGGTTTTATAGGGCTCTTAGAACTATTGCCTATACTGATTTATGAATGATCAGGCCTCAGATGGAGACATTCTTGTAAGATTTTTCTATGAAAATTATCTCTGATCTACATAGATAGGTATATACTTACCTATGTACCTACGTACTCTCTATATCTAGACATAATTATGTATTAGATAGAGGCCTAAATATGAATATGTATGTGCATATTCTTACCATAGTAGTCTTAGCAGTTGTACAATGACGTTAAACCTTGAACAGTGACGTCAAAATCCTATACTGTGACCTCAAAACTCTATACTGTGACCTCAAAACCATACTGTGACGTCAAAACCCTATAGTGACGTAAAAAAATAGCTATAATCGAAGCGAGAATGCGAGATTGAAAGATAGTTTTCTTAGAGAGAAGGACACACTACGCGATAAATTGACAGTGATTGGGATACTGGTAAATTATGTGTTAACATGCAAGTACACCCAATATTAATTACCTATTGTTTTTAACCAAATATTGGGGTATAATAATAACTGCTACTTGCATCTTACTATGGCTGAAAGATTTACAAACCAAAACGAATACTAAATGAAAAGGATCTTTTGAAGAAGTACCTATTGGTATTTGGACGAGTAAGAATAGAATAGAATAGAATATACCCTGTTTATACTGCCAGAATGAGACTGAAAAGTCCCTTTACTCCCGCAGTCTAAACAAGGTCTCATGTATTTGGTACAAAATAGGTGTATTTTTTTTTTTATAAATTGAAACCTTGCTTAAATTAAAAAAAAAAAAACTATTGGAGGCTATTTGAAACAAAGAAGTTTGTTCTCGGGGTGACGGTGACTCATCTTGGTTGGGTAGTTGTAGTTGGGTTCAATAATGCAAGAGAGTAAACAAAAGGTTAAAGGAACCATGTAAAAGAAATGTCCCCCAAACTTCAAACCATGAGTGAGGTCACTGGTCCCTAGAAAGAGTAGAAAGAGATTTTTTTTTCTTTTTTTTACCTCTGTATTTTGTGAGTTTTTGACAAAAGTATTTTCGAAAAAAACACAAGGAAACCCGTTTTTTCCATACTTGCGGGATTCAATCCCGCGCGGGATTGAGGGTGCGGGATCCCGCACCTTGCGGGATTGGAAAAAAGCGCGGGATTGCCATCCCTACTTGCAACTCATTCATTCCGTTTAGTGACTCATCAAAACAGAAAGGAGCAATGGTTACCTTGAAGTTACGAATTTTGAGATTCACGACTCACAACATTAATCTCAAATGAATGTGAACCTTGTACCAGTATGAATCTTCATAATGATTCTTGTGCAATAAGTCGAAAACAAGTTCCAAACATTCAAATATGACTGTTTAGTGTCTAGTCATTTACGTTATGTCACGTTCATGCCATGTCACGCCACATCACATCACATGAAGCCAGGAGGTAGGCTCTAAGGCCACCAGGCCACCCACCTACTATCCGGTACATCTGACAGGTACACCTGATCAGGTCTATCTTAAAAAGAAAAAAAAATGAGTGTTCCATCTCCGTTTTTATTTCGTACCAATGGAACAACTGCTACATTAGACGCTTGTGGCCTGTGTCGTACAATGCCCATCCCGTAGTATGCCTCTCATCAGATGGGCGAGAAGAGACACAATACTTCCCATTTAGGTGCTGGGTCAGCACCTAAAAAATTATTTGCAATCGAAAAACGAGTACAAATTTTTGTCGATGGTGGGATTCGAACCCGGGACCTTCTGCATGGCAAGCAAGTGATAGTGTGTGCGCTCATCAGGTAGACCTGACACGAGTAGACCTTTTCAGCCGTTCCTGTCAGGTCTACCTTTTCAATAACATTCCAGTCCAGTTGAACATTCTTACTATTATTTTATGGAACGGTTTATTGAGGATAAAATCATATGCTTCGGCGGGAATCGAACTCACGCTCTCCTGATTACCAGGCGAGCGCCTTGACCACTACACCACCGAGGCACTTAAATACTCAAGTATAGCTAGGTGAGGCGCGGCGCAAATAACAAATCCTCTATCTTATTATTTATCATAATAGCTATTATAGGTAATAATTGAATAACAGTGCTTAATGAATGAACGATGAGGGGGCGAACTTTTATCTCTATTTCGTTTGTCTGTAGGTCTGTTTGGTTCACCATTATCTCGAATCGGCAAGTTCGATTGCGAAGAAATTTAGCAGACAAAAATTACTCATTAAATCACGATTGATTCCAAAATTTAATGAACGAATTCATTTTGTGTATTGAACAATTTCTGCCGAATGTCATCAAAATTGGTCAAACCGCAAAGGAAAAAATGACTCTTATCAGCTACCGTGGCTTAAACTGACATTGTTAGCTTTAGATAACCTTAAGATTAATATCGCACAGTAATAGTTTACCGTCACTGTTTCTAGTACAAACATAGGTAGGTACCTAATTCTACTATTTTTATAATGATTAAGTAAGTATTCTTTTTTAAATATTATTTCATCTTTTTTTTTTTTTTTAGAATAATGCCTACATAATACGTAAAAAAACATGTACCTACTTCCTTACATGGATTTCCTCCCATATTCCAAATACTATTGTACCTAGTATGTACCTACTACCTACTCTAAGACTTCTAAGAGTTTTATTATTATTTTTACTATCAACTAAGTATTATTATTACGCACTTTACGGTCAACATCAGATATGTAGGTTTGGACCCTAGCCTTGGCAAAAACTACGTACCTTCGTACCTACCTATTCTAGAACCCTTGAGTTTTTTTATAAATCATCATATGAATGATTATAACAAGACAATACTGTCTAGCTGGTTTGTTTATTTGTTTGTTCGTTGTTTGTTTGTTCATAAAGATAAATAGCTACCGTCCTAAATACGGTGGCAGGCATAATGTATGCACATGATTGAATGATAGAGATTGCCGTAGACAATTATAGATCAGTTGCGCTTACTTGGGTGATGTTTCAAAGTCATAGAGCTGGAAAAATGGGGACCAACCGAATTTAATTCGATCTGATTTTTTGTATTTTTGTAGGTAATTTATTTGAGGTAAACACTAGGTACCAAACAAATGCCCAGGCTAGATAGCTGAAATGAGAAGAGAAGGATAATGGGTCAGGTATTAGATCAGTAAATTCTGGACCTCACTCGCAAAACGGCCCCCCGTCTCGGACCAACCGTTCTACGATTATCGTGAAAACGTTCAGAATCAGGCCGAACACATAAAAAATAATATAATTTAATACGTTGTATTGAAAAAATGAATCAACATAAAAAATTAATAAAATAACAATAAAATAGTCCAGCTACGTCGACTTTAAACAGAGACTAGACTAGAGATAACCTCAACCGGCCTAGCTAGCTGGCAGTTTTTCAGAGGGTTCTCTTTGCTTTTAAAGAATAAGCACGATGGTTGAATGCTGTTCAGGACGAGCCAATTTAACATTTCCAGTTGCCCAGAGAGGTACCAAACCACATTTTAGATGAAAACGAAGATTTTTCACAGACTATCTTCCCATGCATAAAACACATTTATTTTTTCACATTTACCTAATTTAAATACGTAAGCAACCTAAGTACCTTCCTAAGTGCCTACTTAAATACGTAACCTACTTTTTTTCCACCATTTTCCACCGTAGACACAAGGAAACTGGGGTACCTACCTATTATTCGCTTGTTATAGGTCTTATCTTATCTAATAGTCTTCTGTATTCTTCTATTCATATTTGGATATGCAAATTATACTAGGTACCAAACTATGCCAAGTAGGTTTATACTAGGTACCAAACTATGCCAAGTAGGTTTATACTAGGTACCAAATTATATCAAGTAGGTTTATACTAGGTACCAAATTATACAAGTAGGTTTATACTAGGTACCAAATTATACCAAGTTGGTACCTCTCTATACTAACTGATAGCGAGAGTGTTCTAGAGATAAGTACCTACCTATTCAATCCTAGTTGAGGCATAAAATTTCATCGTCCACATAAATATTTTGCCTCGGCTGTGTAGTGGTCAAGACGCTCGCTTGTTAAACCGGAGAGCGTGGGTTCAATCCTAGCTGAGATATAGAATTTTATCAACATTATTTAACACGTTCATCGCCGCAATATTTTATATGACATGTTGTACTCTGCCAACCTGTATTTGACCATGGAACGGTTTATTGAGGATAAAATCATATGCTTCGGCGGGAATCGAACTCACGCTCTCCTGATTACCAGGCGAGCGCCTTGACCACCATCATCCCGGTGTATGGCAGATACGAAAAGATACCTTTTCTTTATTCTGCCATCACCGTTCGGCTAAAGCTGATGCCGCCACGACAACGACACAAACTTGAAAATGAAAAATCGTCTAGTTAAAACTTACAACTCACTCATTCCGTTTAGTGACTCATCAAAACAGAAAGGAGCAATGGTTACCTTGAAGTTACGAATTTTGAGATTCACGACTCACAACATTAATCTCAAATGAATATGAACCTTGTACCAGTATGAATCTTCATAATGATACTTGTGCAATAAGTCGAAAACAAGTTCCAAACATTCATATATGACTGTTTAGTGTCCAGTCATTTACGTTATGTCACGTTCATGCCATGTCACGCCACATCACATCACATGAAGTCGTTTCAAATTGACAGTGATTGGGATACTGGTAAATTATGTGTTAACATGCAAGTACACCCAATATTAATTACCTATTGTTTTTAACCGGGATCCCGCAAATGCGGGATTGCCATCCCTAAGAATATGGTTCTGTGCGTGTGCATTACAAAGAGGACTGCAATTCAAAGTAACAAACACAGGGGATATGAAATATAATACACAGAGGCAATGATGAACTCAAATTTTCTAACACAGGTAATAGATTAGAGTGTATTAAGGTAATACACAGTACATAGGTAATATCCATTTCACAGAGGTAACAACAAAAGAGGCATTTTATTACACAGCACAGAGGTGTAAACAAACATAGAAGGTATCATGCACAGCACAGAAGGTATAAAAAGTTATCAAGTAATGAAATATAATACACAGAGGCAATGATGAACTCAAATTTTCTAACACAGGTAATAGATTAGAGTGTATTAAGGTAATACACAGTACAGTACATAGGTAATATCCATTTCACAGAGGTAACAACAAAGAGGCATTTTATTACACAGCACAGAGGTGTAAACAAACATAGAAGGTATCATGCACAGCACAGAAGGTATAAAAAGTTATCAAGTATATAGCACAGAGGCAAAACCTACCACAGGCACAGGGTTTCAGTGTTCTTCTCCTTCAACGCCTTCATTCATTTACCTACCCAGGAAATACAATACGACTTGCACATCACAATCTCATTAGAGAAACAACCAGAGGGTTTTTGTTCCTATATTGCACGCATGGAAGGTTGCACTTGCACAGTGCACACTTTGTGAAGTCAGTGTGGGAAAAAAGGGAAGGAGGGAAAAAGAGATGGGAATTGCAGGGGGGACGGAAAGGGAGAAGGGACAAAAAGGGGAATTTATTGAAATGGAAGGAAAGATGAAGAAATGAGAAGGAAGGAAGAGAGAGAGAGACGAAAAGACACTAAGGAGACAAGATAGATACTGCAAATATGAAGAACAAAGAGACAAGGAAAAAAAGGGGGGGAGAGAGAGAGGAAATATGAAGGAAAGGCAAGAAAGGAAAAGAAATAGAGAGAAAGAAACACCGAGGAACAAGAGAAAGGGAGAGAGAGAGAGGAGAGAGAAGGAGAAATAGAAGAAAGAGAGAGAGAGAAAGAGAGATTATAGAGACATATTGAAAGGAAAAGACCCCCTCTTTTCCTATAGAGAGACAAAGGACAGTAAAACAGAATAGAGAAAGAGAGAGAGAGAGAGAGTACTAGGTATAATTACTCTGTGTAATATTTGCAGGAGATGAAATCCATTTTCATTTTAAAAGTCAGAAAGACTTGACTTGCAATTTCTATTCTCTTTTACTCTTCTTTGTCTCTCTATACCCCCTCTTTTTCTCTGTCTCTCTCTCTCTGTCTCTCTCTCTCTCTCTCTCTCTTTCTTTCTCTTCATTTTTGGCTTTCATAAAACATTGTAGGTAGGTGACCACTTTAAAAGTTTTTGAGTATTTTTTGACCAGTTCGAATGTTCAGTCCAAGCTGGGAATCCAAAGAAAATGGCTCTTGTAATTATGGTATATGGTATATGTATTTACGGCAAGATGCCTACAGCCGCTCTGGAAAATGAAGACAATCGAAAAGTCAACTCAAAATACCTATTAGACTGTTTCGATAAAATAATAATAATGACAATGATGAGAGTTAACACAATGTCAAGAGTTCTCCTGATTACTTCTTTTATTCCTTCCTACTCGTAATTTCCCTTCTTACTCCGATTTTCATGTCTCTCGTTAGCATCTCTCTCTCTCTCTCTCTCTCTCCCTAACTTCGTTTTCCCTTTTGTTCTCATACATAATAGGTCTCTATGTATACTCACCGACTGATACCTCTCTACCTATAAGTATTGTCAATAATACCTGCCCACCTACCTACCTACGTTTGTCTCTTCTAACACCTTTCCCACCAACAACCTTCACAAAGCCTATACCAGCACGATTCAACTTTCAAACATCCTTCCTTCCTCTTTCTCTCCCTCCTTCTCTCTCTCCCTCTCAAACTTTTGTGTCTGACAACAACTTCGGCATGTTGTTATATTACAGTTTAATTGTTCTGTCGAGTTCATATAGGAAGTGAAATATGGAGCTAGGTAGGGGGAATAATAGGAGGGAGAAGGGAGAGAGGAAATGATAGAGAGAGAGAGGGAGAAAAGCTAAAGAGAGACATGAAAATCGGAGTAAGAAGGGAAATTACGAGTAGGAAGGAACAAAGAAGTAATCAGGATGTAAAAGAGAGGAGAAGAGTGAGATTGAGAGAGAAAGGGAGAGAGGGAGGGAGGGAGAGAGAGAGAGAGAAACACTGAAAAGAATAGGATGAGTATGTGGTATGAGTGTGAACACTGTGAACAGAGAATAAAATTGTTGTCAAGGTAGATTTCTTAATATTTATACCGTTCTCGTAATGGGACTATATGGGAATGGCCAGTCCTAACTGACAGTATGGGAGTAAGGGCTGGATTGTCCGAGGCCAGTAGACAGAATAAAATTCCATACCTCTGGGATTAAACCCACGTTCTCCTGATTACCAGGCGAGCGTCTTGACCACTACACCACCGAGCCATATTGAGATCTCTGTCCTAATTATCTTTGGTCTCATTATTATTAATGATTTCGTCTCAGCAAACTTGTAAGTATGTGCTCTGGTTAAATCAACCACCACGCGATCTTGCGTCAATATGTGGAAGATTTATTTCACTTGGTTCGTGACCGAGTCAATGAGTGGTGAGTTGCTATGTAGGTACCTACATAAATCATACTATGTAGAACCAGGATTTATTGAAGGGGTTCTAAGAGTTCAAACAGTAATAAGGGGGTGTGGCCGGGTTGGACAAAATTTGCACCACCACTTTAAAGTCAATATTTAAGGGTATTTGAGTGGAATTTTTGAGTGTATGGCCGCCATACACGCCCTACATGGACGCTACGCCACTGCTTTAATTTGATGTATAGGTCGACCAGGTTTGGATAAGTCCTTCTATGGGGACAGAGACAGACAGACTGACTGACTGACAGATACCGAAGCGAATACAATAGCCCGTCCACTATACCTTTTGTTATTACTATCGTAATAATAAAGGTAGGACGGGCTAAAAAAGTAACAAAGAGAAATTGTAAAAGCTAAAGAACAAAATTACAAAACCCTTCAATTATCCACTAGATTGTGAGGTCTGATACAGATATCCTTTCCCTTCTTCATTCTACTATAATTATCTCCACATCCCTTCTCTCCTTCATCGTACTGTACGGATCTCCTTTTCTCTTCATCCCCCCTCCCATATAGATTGTGAGGTCTGATACAGATATCCTTTCCCTTCTTCATTCTACTATAATTATCTCCACATCCCTTCTCTCCTTTATCGTACTGTACGGATCTCCTTTTCTCTTCATCCCTCCTCCCATAAACCAGCTTTTCCTTCTTCCCCACTTGTCTTGTCTTCATTATTTAGGACCAAGGTAAGAAGTACATACTAAGGTACATACTTTGTTAGGAGGTACTTACAAAACCCTTAGCATAATCTACTAGTCTACATCTACCTTGGTGTAGCAGCTATAATTTTTCCAGCAAAGAGAATTAGAGAAATGGGTAGGTATAAATTTATCATGTCTTTGATAAGGGTACTTACAACTTAAAGCTTGCCAACTAGTACTTCTGTATGTAATAAGTGGCCATTGTCTCCTACTACTTACCACTAATCCTTTTCCTACTATTTCTTCTCGGGGGATCAAAGGCTTATCTTTTCTTTGCTCACCGTTATCTTTCATTGCACAAAGTTTTCCCATCCTGGCAGAGTCGTTATTAGTGCCCCTTGGTTCTAATTTGGACACTTGTGGACCTTATATTTATAGGGCAATTATTCCCAGAGAGTAAACGGAAAGATAGCCAAGGATGAGATTGGCAAAGGAACAAGTTTATTCCTATAGAGGAAATGGAAAGATAGAGGACCAGTTTGGCAAGGTAACAAGAGAAAGAGATTTACATTATGTAAAAGTAAGTAGGTTACGTCTTAAGTCCTAACTATTATATGTTATACCCTACATAAATACCTACTAAAGGAGGAAGAGGAGAGAAATAGGGTAAAGAGTAAAAGATCAAGGTATGTACCTAGAATTCCTAGGAAGAGGTACCTACATGATGAGGTACTTACTCTGGTCAGGAATAGGAACTTATGGAGGTATGTAATACCTACCTATTATAAACGGAGTTACAATATTGCTAGAAATTAAAGGTAGGTAGGTACCCTAGGCTGCTTAAAATGCTAATGGGGAGTAGGTACTTTCCTAATTTACCTTACTCTACTTCTACTAACGTGTAGTGTAGGTATAGATGGGGAGTAGGTAGGTACTCAAGTATGTATCTAATTTCGTGGATGATAGTGTAGAAATATTATGAGACGAGGTACTTACTCTGGTCAGGAATAGGAACTTATGGAGGTATGTAATACCTACCTATTATAAACGGAGTTACAATATTGCTAGAAATTTTAGGTAGGTAGGTACCCTAGGCTGCTTAAAATTCTAATGGCTTGGGGAGTAGGTACTTTCCTAATTTACCTTACTCTACTTCTACTAACGTGTAGTGTAGGTATAGATGGGAAGTAGGTAGGTACTCAAGTATGTATCTAATTTCGTGGATGATAGTGTAGAATTATTATGAGATACCTATCTGAATGCTATATGTAGGTACAATGCTACATAGGTATTTAGAAAATTGGATTTTCACTCCCTTAGGCACAATGGTGGGATGGAAATGAAGCTTTATTTGAGAATGGAGGATGCTTACTTCTTTAGCTAAGTATAAATTTTGTCTCACTTGAAGCTATTAGCTATTAAAAATAGACATTGTGGGTAGAAGTAGGTAGGGAGGTAGAGGTGGGTATATATTTTAATGAGAAACACGCGCTTACGTGGTTTATTTGTATTTCCAATTAGGTATCCCCTTAATTTGCAGGTGGGTATATATTTTAATGAGAAACACGCGCTTACGTGGTTTATTTGTATTTCCAATTAGGTATCCCCTTAATTTGCTTCGATACATCTTTTGTGGTACCTACCTACTTTTGCCCCTGCAATATTACCTTGGTAAATCTGTTGTTTAAGGGGACTTTTTAGTTCTATTCACCCATAAACATCATTTTTAATAAGTAGGTAATATGATGAAACTTATTAGACCGTATGAAATCTATATCTCTATCTAATTCTTTACTAACCATAATTATGTTTATATTGGTACCTACTTACCAAGAGTGGAGTTATAGATACCTAGGTAACTATAACCTATACCTAGATATTATTTATGTCGACGATGGTTGTAGAACTTGTAGATATGCAATCAGTCGCGGTCGGGGATAAAGTCAATGTCGCAAGATCGCAAGTCTTATTATAGGTATATCTGATAAGCCACTGAACCTACATGATAGGATATGAACCAAGATATATGGGTGCTATGCTTGCATGAGTGAGCTTACCGGAATGGTGCAAACTTGTAAGTATGTGCTCTGGTTAAATCAACCACCACGCGATCTTGCGTCAATATGTGGAAGATTTATTTCACTTGGTTCGTGACTGAGGGCCGGTTTCTAACATCCTCGGTTGACTCGCGAGTTTGAAAACCAATGGTTCACCCAAACTCCGGAGTTGACCGAGTGTTTTGTTGACCAAGTGTTTCTGACACATTTTAAAGTTGCTGTTATACAATGGCGTTAAACCTATTTCTTTTCGAGGATAGATGATTTTGTTTGTAAACCGCCTGTAATGTGTGTTGTATACCAAATGTAGAACACGTACAATATTATGTGTTGTAAATTTAAATTCTAATCAAACTGGAAAATTTCATTTTCCAAGCACATAACACATAAGGCAAATTTTCAGAACTTTATGCTGCACGAAAATAATGACGTGCGCCTTATTCCACCTCGTTTGCACCCTGCTTCCTGCGTCTTGATATCTCAAGTTACCTATTTATGTAGTTAGCTCCTTAGTGTTCCTTTGGAATAGAAAATTGGATTTTCACTCCCTTAGGCACAATGGTGGGATGGAAATGAAGCTTTATTTGATAATGGAGGATGCTTACTTCTTTAGCGAAGTATAAATTTTGTCTCACTTGAACCTATTAAAAAAAGACATTGTGGGTAGAAGTAGGTAGGGAGGTATAGAGGTGGGTATATATTTTATAATGAGAAACACGCGCTTACGTGGTTTATTTGTATTTCCAATTAGGTATCCCCTTAATTTGCTTCGATACATCTTTTGTGGTACCTACTTTTGCCCCTGCAATATTACCTTGGTAAATCTGTTGGTTTAAGGGGACTTTTTAGTTCTATTCACCCATAAATATCATTTTTAATACGTAGGTAATATGATGAAACTTATTAGACCGTATGAAATCTATATTATCTCTATCTATAATTCTTTACTCTCTCTCTCTCTCTCTCTCTCTCTCTCTCTCTCTCTCTCTCTCTCTCTCTCTCTCTCTCTCTCTCTCTGTATCTCTATCTCTCACTCACTCACTCACTATCTAGTTCTATCTTACCTCTCTCTTTTGTCCTTTTCCTCCTCCTTCTCCTGTTCCTTGTCCTCCCCCTCTTTGTACTTACTTCTGTTCCTCCTCCTCCTCCTCCTCCTGTCTCTCCTCCTCCCCCTTTCTTCTACTTCTGTCTTACCCTTCCTTCCTCTTCTTCCCTCTAAATATTATGTAGTTCTATCTCACCTCTATATCTTTTGTCCTCATTGAATGCGATACCTACATCTTGTTTTGTCCTTATTTCTTTGAAACAATCAAAACCCCCATGCCCCATGTATTCTACGTCTCTCTCATCCAGGCGTATCAAATATCTTTTGTCTAAACATCGTTCATACGTAGTTTTCAACGAACGTTGGCAAAAAAATAAAAATGAGGACAAGTAGTGCCGTTTTTATCTGAGAGAGAGAGAGAGAGTTTCTGAACAAGACGATATTAAAAGATTCAAAATCAACCAACGTTGTTAGTGTTTATAAATTTTCAAAATAAGTGTCTTAATCATATAGGTATTAGGTTGTACCTAAATATGTACCTACTTGCTACTTGTCACAAATTTTGCTCCTCACTTGATGCACCTGATAAATGTTATGTACCAAGGAGTAAATCCACCAACCCTAAATCCGAAGTCCAACGCGTCAACCACTACACCACTGAGGTTAAGTGTTCATAACTTTAAAACCCTATTCTCCTTTTCCCACCCCTTCCCTCTGTTCAGAACAAATCCAACGCGTCAACCACTACACCACTGAGGTTAAGTGTTCATAACTTTAAAACCCTATTCTCCTTTTCCCACCCCTTCCCTCTGTACATTGTCTTTCAAAGTACAAGTACATAGGTATGTAGTATGTACATCTTGTTTCATCCTCACGTAGTTCTCACACAGCCTAAACAAAAGATTAACGAAAGTGTTGAGCAGGAGGAGAAAAGAGAAAATTAAGAGAAAACGTAGACGTTAAGATGTTTCTCGAGATAAAAGTAAGTCTAAATAGGTAACTGGATATACAGGGTGGAAGGAAAGCATTTTGAAATGTCACACAAAGGCAGAGAGGTGTCAGAAAAGCATATTAGAAAAAGAGGATGAAAGTAATAAAGAGACATAGAAGAAGTAATAGAACAATATTAAGTTGCTATACTTTATAACTATGTAGAGGTATCTCTAGGTAATTTTTATTATTATTTTACTGCTATATACCTACCTAAATAAGTGTAGGTACTTCATTGGTCCTTAAATTCCATAATACCTTATTTGAGAATTCCAGTCTTCAAAACGATACTGTCAAATTCAGTCCAAAATTTCCCGTCGTGTTCACCCTGTATATTCATTACGTCATGTTCATATTTCGGTATATAACGTGTATTACCTCAAGGGTATGGTGAAGGATTAATATTTTCCCAAGTGAAGCTTTAACCCTCAACATTGTCTTTGGTAAAAAAAAAAAAAAGTCCTTGGAAATGTAAAAAAAAAGAGTTAAAATGAAAATGTCAGGTACTTCATTGGTCCTTAAATTCCATAATACCTTATTTGAGAATTCCAGTCTTCAAAACGATACTGTCAAATTCAGTCCAAAATTTTCCGTCGTGTTCACCCTGTATATTCATTACGTCATGTTCATATTTCGGTATATAACGTGTATTACCTCAAGGGTTTGGTGAAGGATTAATATTTTCCCAAGTGAAGCTTTAACCCTCAACATTGTCTTTGGTAAAAAAAAAAAGTCCTTGGAAATGTAAAAAAAGAGTTAAAATGAAAATGTATCTTTCTTCCTTAGTTAGGTTTATTTATCTCTCTGTCTCATTCTCTCTCAAAGGCCCGATTATTATCCTTGAATTCCTAAAGGGGGACGTAGGGCCCCAACCCCAACAAAGGATCCTCATCTGACACGATTTTGGGCCAGACTTTTAAATTCGCCCCAGGACTTGCCAACTTCTGTGATCTCCTTCTCCGCATAGGAATAGGTATATAATTTTCGAGTTGAACTCATTCTGATCGTAAACAGTCCAGAACCGATTCTGCAGGTTTTTCTCACCTTCTTCTTCTTACCACGAACCCCCATCACCTTATCACCACACCGGGTAAGGGTTAATCAGAACTTTAGAGACAGTTTGTTCTGAGCTTGAGTTTGACTGACGTGTTGAGCTATTCATGCCTCACTGATGTTTTGTTAATTAGTTTTTACTCCGTGGAGGGGATTATTACTGGCAGATTTTTCGTGGGCAATTTTGTTGTAAGGCCATCATTACAAGGGGCATGCAATGAAGACCATCATTTCAAGGGGCAATTCAGGCCATCATTACAGGGGGCAATTACATTTGGGCGTACTCGGCCAGGACCAACAAAAACCATTTTCATTCTGAAAATGTCTTCCACAGATGAATATTTTTGGAGAGTTAGGATGAAGATTGATGGAAAAAGAGGGAAAGGGGGGAAAGTGCAAGATCTCATTCCCACTTGTCGTTCGGGGAAAAAAATCGTGTCGTGTGTCAGTGGGAACACTCTCATTTAAATTACATTGCCTACAGCCTACAGGACATTTTGTGTCTGCAAAAAATCTTGTGAAACTCACGACAAGTGGGAACTGGATCTAAGGGTAAATAATTACTAGTACTTATATTAAAGTGACGTCAAGATATACACAAAGGCTAAACGACTACTATAAAACTCGTATGGGTCAAGATAATTACATTGGACAGTGTTGCCAAAGGCCTGTCATAACACGTGCTTCCAAAAACCCTCCTAGCTCTCTGGAGAGAAAGAGACGAAGGAATGGAAAGCCCTTCGTCCTCTCTTTCTTTCTCTCTACCTCCCTGCCTCTCACACTAACTCCAGTCTCTGTACCTCCCTTTTCCTCCTCTTCCTCCTCTCTCTTCGTCCATTTTTTCTCCCTTCCTCTCTTTTCCTCCATCCCTTCCTCCCTGTTTCTCTCTCTCTCTCTCTCTCTTTCTCTTTCTCTTTCTCTTTCTCTTTCTCTTTCCACTTCTTTTTCTATGTACCATATTTCTTGAGTTCTCTTATATCAGTTTTCGATATTTGCCTCTTTTCTAGCTCTTCTTTCTATCTACTATGAGGTAAGTTTTTCATCTCCAGCGCTCGGTCTATATTGACCCTTGCAATCGACGAAAGTTTTAGTGGATGTGACACAAATACCAGAAGAAATAGGCAGGTAGGTGAGGTAATTAGAAACTTATTTATCCTGCCAGAATGAGACTGAAAAATCCCTTTACTCCCACAGTCTAAATAAGGTCTTAGATATTTCATGGGTAGATTTTATTACCTATGGGTAGGTATACGGGATGAGTAGATCCCAAGTCCATCAGAACGTAGCCCGGACGGTGAGAGTTTCCAAAATGCTCACAGGTGTCTGTCGGGTGAGATATTATCTGTGAGAGATTTAACCGTCCCAACAGGTGGTGTTTCTATTGCTCCAATGAACTTGGAATATTATCATTATCACAGAGGAAAAACTATCCAGGATCTTAGAGCACCTTTCAGGAACTCTATCTTGAGTCTAGACACTTTAAACTACAGTACTATATGCGACAAAAAAGGAGAGAGAGAGAAAGAAAGAAAGGAAGAGCGAGAGAGGGAGAGAGAGAGGAAGAGAGAAAGAAAGAGAGAGAGAGAGAGAGAGAGAGAGAGAGAAATCAAGAAAAAGGGAGAGAGAAAGAAATAGAGAGAGGAATAAGAGGCAGAGAGAGAACGCTGCACTGTAGGGAAAGCTCGTAAAAGTCCTGTAACAAATAACAACTAACTACTTCATCGGTTCAGCATTTCGATGAAAAAAGTATTTTTAATAATAATAATACTCTAATAGAATTAGAAACTTCAGTAAAAAGTTTTCAATAGTTTCAAAGGTTTATTCTCCTTTCTTCGTTCCTTCCTTCCTTTCTTTTCCTCCCAATATTTGCCTTTCCCTCTCTTTCTTTCCTTATATTTCTTTCTTTCTCTCTCTCTCTCTCTCAGTTATTTCTTTCCATCTAGTTAATTAACTTTCATCAGTGGCGTACAATCAAAAACTTCAGCAAATTCATCACTTTTGAAAATCATTGCACGAACAAAGTTGGTTCTAAGATTCCGGTTTTCATTTGGTTGAAATAATGTGATACACGATACTGATATTTGGGCCGTCGCGTCGAAGTTTTTTCGGCTCTGTCGTTTTGGTAATTTGGTTGTTCGGGGTGCACTCAGCCTCAGTGTGGACAAGTAAATACATATAGCTACTTTACCACAAATAAATAATTATTGATTTTATATAGGTATAGGTTTTTTTATTATTATTATTAATATTTTTACATTTAAATTTAACGGAAAAGAGAACCAAAACCATATCCTCTTCCCAAAATGAATTTGGCGGGACGTAAACCACAAACCCCACCACTGTCGATCTCGTGTCCTCTACAGCAGCTGAGGTCCAAAAACCATTTCGGGGGGAAATGAAAGTTAATAAAAACACCACAAAGTTTCACCAGCCTTATTGTTATTATTATTCGTTATTATCGTTAAAGTTTTACTATCACCAGGGTCGTTATTGTTTAACTGCCTTCATGTCAAACGGAACGGAAGACTACAGGAATTAGGTAAAGTTATAGGGTCAACTTGCTGGACTTGAATTAAATTTATAGGGTCAGCTTGCTTGACTGGAATTAAAGTTGTAGGGTCAACTTGCTTGACTGGAATTCAATTTATAGGGTCAGCTTGGTGGACTGGAATTAAAGTTATAGTGCCACCTTGCTGGACTGGAACTAAAGTTATGGGGTCAGCTTGCTGGACTGGAATTCAAGTTATAGAGTCAGCTTGCAGGACTGGAAATAAAGTTATAGGGTCAGCTTGCTGGACTTGAATGAAAGTTATAGAGTCAGCTTGCTGTACTGGAATTAAAGTTATAGGGTCAGCTTGCTTGACTGGAATTCAATTTATAGGGTCAACTTGCTGGACTTGAATTAAAGTTATAGGGTCAGCTTGCTTGACTGGAATTAAAGTTATAGGGTCAGCTTGCTGGACAGGAATTGAAGTTACCTATAGGGTCAGCTTGCTGGACTTGAATTAAAGTTATAGGGTCAGCTTGCTGGACTGGAATTAAAGTTATAGGGTCAGCTTGCTTGGAGAGGAGAGAGGAAAAGGAGAGAGAGAGAGAGAGAGAGAGAGAGAGAGTATAGAAATAGAGGGGGAGAGGGAGAGAGATAGAGAGAGAAAGGAAGAGAGAAGGAGAGTGCGATAGAGAGAGAGAGAGAGAGAAAGAAATAGAGAGATGAAGGGAGGGTAGAAAGAGAAAGAGAGGAGAGAGAGAGAGAGAGTATAGAAATAGAGGGAGAGAGAGAAATAACTACTTAATGGATGTTTAATCAATTTATTCAGAAGCCAAGTACACCTGAGACGAGTTTAATCGAACGGAAATAAATTAATTCCATCTCCCTCCCTCCCTCTCCTTCCTTTACTCCCGTTTTCTCTCTTCCCCTCTCTCCCTTACTAACTCTGCTTTTCCCTATCTCTCTCTAAAAAAAGAAATCTAAATCTAAAATCTAGTCTGACTTTACAGTATCTCTTGCCTCTTTCCATGGAAAAACAACTTGCCCCTGTACTTACACAGGAGGTATAAATAAGGCTATAAGGTAACCTATGGTCTCTGTCATAAAGACATATTTTCCTCTTACATTAAAATCCGTCGAAGAAAGGAAAAAATTCTAGTCTTCTCTCTCTCTTTCTTTCTATCTTTCTCTCTTCTCTTTCTCTCTCTCTCTCACTCACTGACTCACTCTCCCTGTCTTTGTCTCTCTCATCCAGGCGTATCAAATATCTTTTGTCTAAACATCGTTCATACGTAGTTTTCAACGAACGTTGGCAAAAAATGAGGTCCAAAAACCATTTGGGGGGGAAATGAAAGTTAATAAAAACACCACAAAGTTTCATCAGCCTTATTGTTATTATTATTCGTTAATATCGTTAAAGTTTTACAATCACCAGGGTCGTTATTGTTTAACTGCCTTCATGTCAAACGAAACGGAAGACTACAGGAATTAAAGTTATAGGGTCAACTTGCTGGACTTGAATTAAAGTTATAGGGTCAGCTTGCTTGACTGGAATTAAAGTTATATAGGGTCAGCTTGCTTGACTGGAATAAAAGTTATAGGGTCAGCTTGCTTGACTGGAATTCAATTTATAGGGTCAACTTGCTGGACTTGAATTAAAGTTATAGGGTCAGCTTGCTTGACTGGAATTAAAGTTATAGGGTCAACTTGCTGGACTGGAATTAAAGTTATAGGGTCAGCTTGCTGGACTGAAATTCAAGTTATAGGGTCAGCTTGCTTGAATTAAAGTTATAGGGAGGGAGGTAGTGCTATGGGAGATGGGAGGTGAGTTTAAAATGGCTTCTCTGTGGACTACACTCAGATCTTAATGCCCAATGTCCTATAGGTACTTATTGTATCTAGGAGATTTGGTCCTATAGGGTATAGGGGATTGTAGGTACTTGGAAACTTGTTTGATTGTATAAAAAAGGGAGATGGGAGGTGAGTTTAAAATGGCTTCTCTGTGGACTACACTCAGATCTTAATGCCCAATGTCCTATAGGTACTTATTGTATCTAGGGGATTTGGTCCTATAGGAGTATAGGGTATTGTAGATTGTAGGTACTTGGAAACTTGTTTGATTGTATAAAAAAGGGGAAATACTTATAATGTGTACATAATAATGTACATAGGTATACCTATGCATAGTGCATACCTAAGTAGCTAAGTACGTAATACCCATTCTACCTTCCATTTGTCGAGTACGCGTACCTACATAGGTACCTATTCCATAATCCTGCAATATTTTCTTTGTACCCTCTGACTTATGCTCGGAATTTTATTATTTATCAATACTCTAATGCTTCCCCATTTTCCCTTTGTTTGATTTCAGGTAAGCATTGTGACTGAGGTCGAATAACTTGAATTCGAGAGGAAAATGGTGGGAAAATGTGCTGTTCTGGTTAAGGCCGAATTTGAGAGGATATTTTGGTTTGTATTTTCGTAACTTGAGTACCTACCTATTGGGCCGAACGCACCAAACAAAAATTCGCGATTTTCTGGATTCTAAATTTAGATAGAAAGGTAATAATAATAATAGTGCTTATTTATACTGCTCGCATCGTGCCGTTTTAGAGAGAGAGAGAGAGAGAGAGAAAGGGGGAGGTAAAGTGAAAAATAAATAAAAATAATGGATGAGGGAAATGGGTGGAAAACAACTTGAAAAAATAAAAAAAAAACTCCTTTTTCCCTGTAACTTGATATTTTTGTCTGTCTCTCCCTTCATACTTTCCCCTCCTACTTCTTTCCCCACTCCTCTCCCTTCCTCCTTTCCTCATTCCATTATATTCGTCCTTCCTTCCCTCCCCTGTATTCCTTCTCTCCCCCTCTCCTTTTCTCCTTTCCTGCCATATTTCTCTCCCTCCTTTCTTTCCTTCCCTCTCTAATGTTTACCAATGACAATATTATTAATATGAAAAAGTCACTTTAGATATTTTTGCCGTCTATTTATTGACCCAGCTGCTGAAATGGGTTCATGTGGTTTTATAGGTGTGCTATTGTAAACAGCACTATCTTGTATAAATAAATGGAAAGAACGGCTTAAATCGGATAAAAACAAAATTCAGCTTAAGTCAATAGAAAAAGCATTGTAGGTAATCCCAAAACTCCTTAACCTTAAAGGTCACTGTCATTATCATTATTGGTTAATTGAGGCCCTTTAGGGCCCAAGTCCCTTATTGCTCTCGTTGATGCTCTTTGAGGCGGCTCATTGACGGCCCTTGTGGCCTTTCAATAATAAGCATTGTTGTTAGATTACTCAAATCTTGACTTCTTCGTGTTTTTTCATTATTATTTTCACGATATTTCTTTGTTACTCATTTTCAATCAAAATTTCGATCCCCTTCCCTAGCTTTAGGCCGCGGGTTCGATTCCCGCCCGGGGCGGATTTTATCCTGATGGGATAATGTTCGTTCTCGGAACGGCTAGCTTTCTCCTTTTCAATCAAAATTTCGATCCTCATCCCCCAAATCCCTCATTTTCCCCCAAACGAAGAAAATTTCAATTCATGCGTGCAAAATAACTGATGGCAGAGAGCGCAATAAAAAAGCAGACATAAATTTCAGTGCTCATGAAATAATGAGAGAAAAAGAAATAATATTCTGTTCTATTTCATTTTGTTGCCGGGGTTATAATTTGCTTTTTTTTGCGTGGAAATACAAGAGTACCATCAAGAACCTATCAAAACCCAGATTGCTGTTTTGATTTCGGAGCTGCCAAGTACCTATAAACAATTAGCAGTGGGGTGGATGAAAACGTAATATTACATCTTGCACCCCTAAAGTACCATTTTTATCGAAATTCGGTCCTACCTATACTCCTATGTATGACATGTGTCTTTAATATATTTTAACTTGTGCTTTCGGCAAGTTTTCGTAATGAATCCCTCATTATGTATCGTGTCCGTCTACTTTGAAATTCAAAATCCGTCGTATGGACTGACATGGAAAGCCCTTCGTCCTCTCTTTCTTTCTCTCTACCTCCCTGCCTCTCACACTAACTCCAGTCTCTGTACCTCCCTTTTCCTCCTCTTCCTCCTCTCTCTTCGTCCATTTTTTCTCCCTTCCTCTCTTTTCCTCCATCCCTTCCTCCCTGTTTCTCTCTCTCTCTCTCTCTCTTTCTCTTTCTCTTTCTCTTTCTCTTTCTCTTTCCACTTCTTTTTCTATGTACCATATTTCTTGAGTTCTCTTATATCAGTTTTCGATATTTGCCTCTTTTCTAGCTCTTCTTTCTATCTACTATGAGGTAAGTTTTTCATCTCCAGCGCTCGGTCTATATTGACCCTTGCAATCGACGAAAGTTTTAGAGATACGTTAACGTTAGGCAATGTCATACCAAAGGCCAATTTGAAAGTGATAAAAAATTCCCATTGTAAATCACAAGGGAAATCTAATATAACACTTCCTAAAAATTGTGTCTTTCAGGCGCGGATTTATCTGGCCCCTTTTTTTTAAAAAAAGGGGCCAGATGTCATGGACCCAAGAGATCTTCAAAAGAGTCACAAAGTTCGTAATAATATAGGATTATAGGTATCTACTTGGTCTGATTCATTGCTCTGCTTTTCATTCTACCTTAATCTCTAAATTAATGACAATCAGTGAGTTCTGGCTTTTGGTAGATATATTTTTCGTCATGTATGTGATGTATGGTAAACCATATAAAAAGGACCATGTCTCTTGCAAAACTGGGTATTATTGATTCAAAAAAGTTATATAGGTAGGTATACATATATTATCAAAAATCTTCAACCCCCAATTGATTCGGCCCTGTATATTAACATTAAAGCTTAGAAAGCCGTCTTTACATAAAACTTACAAAGCCATCTTTACATAGGTACACGGTACACGCGTCTGCCAGGAAATCCCATCTTGTTATTTTACATTATTTCGCCATAAGTTAGGCAAATAAAGACTTGTTTATTCAGAAAAATAAACTCGAAAAGCTCTCACAGAATTCCACCTTTTTCTGATCCAATTTTATTTTGAGTGAGAGACATTTTATGTTTTGCCATTGCCAGCCTATACCTATAGTTTGCTTGGAGGGTAAAAATAGGTCGCTGGTTCGATTCCCGGCCGGGGCGGATTTTATCCTAAACAGATAAGATTCGTTCTAGGAACGGCCGGCTTTCTCCTATCCTGTCTTCCTGTCTCTCTTCGCTTTCCTTACCTCTCCCAAGAGTTCCCTCTATCAAAACCTATGAAGGAACCTATTAGTCTATTACGTATGTTTACATATTTATCAAATACCAGAAGAAATAGGCAGGTAGGTGAGGTAATTAGAAACTTATTTATCCTGCCAGAATGAGACTGAAAAATCCCTTTACTCCCACAGTCTAAATAAGGTCTTAGATATTTCATGGGTAGATTTTATTACCTATGGGTAGGTATACGGGATGAGTAGATCCCAAGTCCATCAGAACGTAGCCCGGACGGTGAGAGTTTCCAAAATGCAAAACCCTTAGCATAATCTACTAGTCTACATCTACCTTGGTGTAGCAGCTATAATTTTTCCAGCAAAGAGAATTAGAGAAATGGGTATGTATAAATTTATCATGTCTTTGATAAGGGTACCACATATTTATTAGTTCAGTTAATGATTGATGAGATTGATATCAAATTAGGACGCCATTTTGGATTTCATATACATAGGTGGGAAAGTAGGTACCATTTCATCATTATTATGTTATCTGAGGTTTTGGAAAGCGGTGTAGCTGATGTTCATTACGGAAATCTCCATTAGCTGAATGAAAGAGACAGAGAGAGGAGGGAGAGAGATAGAGAGAGAAAGGAAGAGAGAAGGAGAGTGCGATTAATAAGTGGCCATTGTCTCCTACTACTTACCACTAATCCTTTTCCTACTATTTCTTCTCGGGGGATCAAAGGCTTATCTTTTCTTTGCTCACCGTTATCTTTCATTGCACAAAGTTTTCGCATCCTGGCAGAGTCGTTATTAGTGCCCATTGGTTCTAATTTGGACACTTGTGGACCTTATATTTATAGGGCAATTATTCCCAGAGAGTAAACAGAAAGATAGCCAAGGATGAGATTGGCAAAGGAACAAGTTTATTCCTATAGAGGAAATGGAAAGATAGAGGACCAGTTTGGCAAGGTAACAAGAGAAAGAGATTTACATTATGTAAAAGTAAGTAGGTTACGTCCTAAGTCCTAAATATTATATGTTATACCCTACATAAATACCTATACTAAAGGAGGAAGAGGAGAGAAATAGGGTAAAGAGTAAAAGATCAAGGTATGTACCTACCTAGAATTCCTAGGAAGAGGTATAGGTACCTACATGAATATTTCAGCTCTGGAGCTCCTCTCCTCTGTTTTCTAAAATAATTGTTTTCTTATCTAATACCTATTCTCTTTCTCATTTCCTTCTCCTTCTCCTCCTCTTCCTCCTCCTCCTTCTTCTCCTCCTTCTTCTTCTCCTCCTCCTTCTCCTTCTTCTCCTCCTCCTTCTCCTTCTTCTCCTCCTGCTCTACTCCTCCTCCCAGTCATTGTTCTTCAATACCTCCTGCTTCTTCTTCTCCTCCTCTACCGACTCTACCCCTCCTCCTTCACCTACATTCTTATATTTGTTCTCATCCCACCTCCTCTTCTCCTAATACTTTCCAAGTCCTTCTACTTCTCTTTCTTCTACTCCTCCTCCTGTCTTTCTTATCCTCCCTCCCTCTTACCCTCTCTCTCTATCTCTCACTATCTAGTTCTATCTTACCTCTGTCTTTTGTCCTTTTGCTCCTTCTTCTCCTGTTCCTTGTCCTCCCCCTCTTTGTACTTACTTCTGTTCCTCCTCCTCCTCCTCCTCCTCCTGTCTCTCCTCCTCCCCCTTTCTTCTACTTCTGTCTTACCCTTCCTTCCTCTTCTTCCCTCTCAATATATGTAGTTCTATTTCACCTCTATATATCTTTTGTCCTCATTGAATGCGATACATACTACATACATCATCTTGTTTATCCTTATTTCTTTGAAACAATCAAAACCCCACCGCACCGCCCCACCCTTTCCAACAATGTCTATTCTACTTTGCCATCCTGAATCCCCTGGTTCGAAATAAGAAACCTGCTGAAACATAAGAAGAAAAACGTGTGAAAACGTGACACATTGTAAACTTTGACACGTAGAACACGTTGCGCATTGGCGTTTCCGAAACAAAATCACCTATCACTTTACAAATTTCACTGGAGAATAGCCAGGGTGACAACACAAAACACATTAAATGCTGCTTAATTCGCTTTATAAGTACTCTATGTGTGAATTGGAAAATCATCGTGATTTCTTAATCCAAAATTAATCGCCGCGCTGCTGCGCTGATAGGTGTGTCCACATAGTCGACGGTCGTCGAATCTATGTGGACACACCTTTAGAATATGTACCTACTATTAAATCTATTGGCGATAAGCCATTGAATTCACCAGTTTCTAAACGCTCACGGAAGTTAAGCAATGTTGCGCGTGATGGTACCAGAATGGGTGGGATTGTGGGTGATCATGTGCTGATGGGTTTTCCCGGCTCCACGCAGGCTGGGTGAGGAGGTTAACGTGAGGTGGTGGGTGGCCTGTCGCCTAATGGCCGAATGGAGGGTTAAATCCACGTCACTGAAAATAGTTGCTGTTATACAATGGCGTTAAACCTATTTCTTTTCGAGGATAGATGATTTTGTTTGTAAACCGCCTGTAATGTGTGTTGTATACCAAATGTAGAACACGTACAATATTATGTGTTGTAAATTTAAATTCTAATCAAACTGGAAAATTTCATTTTCCAAGCACATAACACCCCACGTTGAAACATTTCTCCGTGATTTGGCGGTACGTGGCACCACCAACGTGCTCTCCCCTAATAAAACACGAAAACCCACTCTCTGTCACAACAAATTTCATTTTCAGCAGAGTTGTTTATAAATTCGTTTGTACTTGAATGAACTTTGTGTTTTTATTTCTCTCTCGAAATTCTCGGATGAACATTACAAATTATTGCTTCTCCTACAGAAAAGAGAGAGAGGGAGAGAGAGAGGGAGAGAGAGAGGGAGAGAGAGAGGGAGGGAGAGAGAGAGGGAGAGGGAGAGGGAGAGAGAGAGAGGGAGAGAGAGAGAGGGAGAGAGAGAGAGAGAGGGAGAGAGAGAGAGGAGGGACAAGTGCGCCTTTAATCAACGAACAGTTATTCTACATAATAAATTAACGTTAATTTTGTTTGCCTTTGTCTGTCTGTAGATACCTAGGTATGATGTACTTATAACTGTGTCCGATATAAGCACATAAAAATCAAGATTTTCTCTTCAACTTTGGTCATTTCAACCCAATTTGGACTTGAAATAAGTACAGCACAAGTCAAGTCTTCCAAAGTCCCATCACAATGCCTTTTTAACTGAGCTTATTTTTCTAGGTCGGTATTTTATATTTCATCCCACATACCAATTCATTCAAGCACAATGAACTTAGACCTGAATCCTCCTCGTCTAAAACTTCACCAGAATAGCTGAAGTTTGTGTCGACTGAGGAGGAACCAGCTCAGGCCCAATGGCATTTTTCTTCCCTATTAACAGATGTTCGAACTCTCAACAACAGACTCAACAGAGATCTCCCGTCAGATCACAGCAGGACTAAATTAAAACTGCACACTGAGTTAGACTTGCACTTGCACGTTGGGAAAACTGCAAGCTGCGTTCGAGGAAGCAGGTGCGAGCTATTTTTCTTCTAAGAAACAATAAGCTATGCATCAGTTGTTTTACCTTCTAAGGAAAAGAAAGAATAGTGATAATTAACTCAGATATCAGGATGATATCTATATAGGTATCTAATTTCTAGCTAGATAGATAGATATAGTATTAATCTTTTATTTAGATACCTATGAACTTACCTACTGTCTGATGCAGATGCATTCCATTGCATTGTACATTTAGGACTTGTAGGTACAGTAGAACCTCGATTATTTCAACTAATTGGGACCGGGGGTAGTTGAGGTTGAAATAATCAGTTTCTCACAATGAACTTAGACCTGAATCCTCCTCGTCTAAAACTTCACCAGAATAGCTGAAGTTTGTGTCGACTGAGGAGGAACCAGCTCAGGTCCAATGGCATTTTTCTTCCCTATTAACAGATATTCGAACTCTCAACAACAGACTCAACAGAGATCTCCCGTCAGATCACAGCAGGACTAAATCAAAAGTGCACACTGAGTTAGACTTGCACTTGCACGTTGGGAAAACTGCAAGCTGCGTGAAAGGAAGCAGGTGCAAGCTATTTTCCTTCGAAGAAACAATAAGCTATGCAACTATGCATCAGTTGTTTTACCTTCTAAGGAAAAGAAGGAATAGTGATAATTAACTCAGATATCAGGATGATATCTATATAGGTATCTAATTTCTAGCTAGATAGATACCTAGATATAGTATTAATCTTTTATTTAAATACCTATGAACTTACTGTCTGATGCAGATGCATTTCATTGCATTGTATATTTAGGACTTGTAGGTAGAGTAGAACCTCGATCATTTCAACTAATTGGGACCGGGGGTAGTTGGAATTATTGAGGTTGAAATAATCAGTTTCTATGATCTTTTCCTCTGACAAGATAGGATATCCTTTGAAAGAAAAAAAAACAATGGATTTTCGAGTTAAAATGATGGAAGTTGAAATAATCGAGGTTCTACTGTATAAGCCTCATGTACTTGTATAAGCCTCTGAGTTCACGTGGTTTGGTTAAATTTTCAATTAGCACTAACACTAACACTAAAGACTGAGGACTGATCCTGCAGCTTACAGCTTTACCGGTGCTATTAGGAATTTTTTTTAAAAAAAAAAAAAAAAAAAAAAAAAAAAAAAAAAAAAACAATGGATTTTCGAGTTAAAATAATTGAAGTTGAAATAATCGAGGTTCTACTGTATAAGCCTCATGTACTGTATAAGCCTCTGAGTTCACGTGGTTTGGTTAAATTTTCAATTAGCACTAACACTAAAGACTGAGGACTGATCCTGCAGCTTACAGCTTTACCGGTGCTATTGTTCTAAATACCACACACATCGCATTCCTATATGTCATGCTGTGATCACAGAACTACCGAAATACCATTCGTAGGCAAAATAACAGACCTAAAATACTGACAGTACGGTGTGTATTTTTTAATACCGTTGGTACCTACCTAAGGCCAGCCACTATCCGGTAGACCTGACCAGGCCGGCCTCTCAGGTCTAACTGATAGTGTGTGTGCTCATCAGGTAGATCTGACAGAAGGACATTTTCAGCCGTACCTGTCAGGTCCACCTGACAGAGTGGCTGGCCTAAGGTGTATTTTCCGTTCAGGAAAACTGACCATTGGAAAATTGACCACTGCTCTAATGGGAACTGAATGCAGTAGTGGTCAATTTTCCTTCTACCAAGTGAGAAGCAGAACTAGATGGTAATGTTTCCTATCTTCACATCCTCCCAATTCTTTCCCCCCACACATTCGGACAAGAGAAAAAGAATAGTATTCGAAGGGAGAAACATTTTTTATTTCGTTAAGCAGACAGGGTGCTGAGTGTGAAAATTTTTTTAACGAGATGAGATGAGAGGATGGCAGGATGCCCTAAACTAATTTTCACTTATTCGAAGAGAGAAACATTTTTTATTTCGTTAAGCAGACAGAGTGCTGAGTGTGAAAATTTCTTTAACGAGATGAGATGAGAGGATGCCAGGATGCCCTAACCCTAAACTAATTTTCACCAGTCCGCTGAGAATAGAATATTTCTACACGTCCACGGATGAGTGGTGGGGGAGCAAAGGCCATCACAATATGGCCAGACATAGGACAGCACATTGCTCTACGAGTATTCTAATGGCTGAGCTTACCAAATAATAGGGTGCCGGCAGCCCAATCGGGTGGCTAGGTTCCAGCACTCTGATATTGAACTCTATATCGGGAAGCTCGACAATATAACATAGCATTCCAACAGCCTAAATCAGGGGAAGTAACCCAATAATAGAGTTCTTCCACCCTAAACTTGTGGCACTCTGTCACTTTTTTTTTTTTTTTTTCTCAGAGTGCTACTGATGTCCCTAATACCTATCTATGCTATCAATGCCCCCCACCCTTTTTTTTTTCTTTTTTTTTTTTTTTTTTTTTTTTTCTCAGTGCTACTGATGTCCCTAATACCTATCTATGCTATCATTGCTATCGAGCATAATTACCACACTTATTATATCACAACCAAAATGCTGACATCAAAAGCTCCGAAATGGAAATTACAATGGCCATCACGTGATACTAATGCTACAGATGTTAACAATATGAAAACTAATTATAAAACTTCGTCCTGGGAAGATAAAGCCATCCTGACAATAATGTTCGCATTATCTCGTCACCCGAAATTTGAAACATAAAATGACAACATGGTATAAACATAATAATGTAAATATGTTTTGCATACTTAGTTCATACATAATACCTTCATACAGGATGGACTAAAAATTATCATATTCACCCTCTATATTTCTCATCCTTTTAGGTAGTTGTTGGAAAGTGGTGTTTTTGGCACATCCACTATTTACTTAATTTTACTAAACTCACTTCTTTCTTCACTTTCCCTCTCTCTTCTTTCTCCTCTTATCTCTCTTCCTCCCTTCTGAGTACATAATCCACTATTTACTTAATTTTACTAAACTCACTTCTTTCTTCACTTTCCCTCTCTCTTCTTTCTCCTCTTATCTCTCTTCCTCCCTTCCTCTCCTCTGAGTACATATTTACTTGGGTATTTTATTCACACATTTCACACCCTGATCGCTCTATCTCCAGAACCCCACACCATGAAAGTTGAAATTAAAGTTCCTAATTTGTTCTAGAGGCGCAATAAGAGAGGATTTTGCCAAAATCTAAACCAACATGCAAGTGAAATACCTACATGGAAGTAAGAAATTTTCGGAGCCACCCAGTAAAAATTTAAATTTATGAAAAAACATAAATTAACCCGAGCTGTTCCTGACCTTTCACTAATACAAACACAAATACCTCATGAAAGTTTTCGCTCTTGTTTACAATAGTGGTAAGTCCCTCTTTCTAATACTCCTCCTCCTCTTCTTTCTCCTTCCCCTTCTCCTCTTTCTCATTCCTCTTTCTCGTCCAATCCTTATTCTCGCCTTCTTTCTCGTCGTCCTTCTCATCCTCTTCTTCTCCTTCTTCTATTGCTCCCTCTCTTCCTCCTCCTCCTCCCGAGCTGTTCCTGACCTTTCACTAATACAAACACAAATACCTCATGAAAGTTTTCGCTCTTGTTTACAATAGTGGTAAGTCCCTCTCCCTCTTTCTAATCCTCCTCCTCCTTCTCCTCCTCTTCTTTCTCCTTCCTCTTCTCCTCTTTCTCATTTTCCTTTCTCTTTTTCGTCCAATCCTTCTTCTCCCCTTCTTTCTCGTCGTCCTTCTCCTCCTCCTCTTCCTCGTCCCCTTTTTGTATACCTATTTTCTGCACTATTTTAAACATTTTGTTTTGTCTGTTTTCGAGCTTTATTATAGTTTATCTATCCTTAACCATATTTTGAACATAATTTTATTCTACGTAGTATCCGCCCCTATTTCACACTGTATATCAACATTGCTCTCTCTCCCTCCCTCTCTCTCTCTCTCCCCCTCTCCCTCTCTCTCTCTCCCTCCCTCCCTGCCTCCCTACCTCCCTGCCTCCCTACCTCCCTGCCTCCCTACCTCCCTATATCTCTTTCTATTTCTTTTTTGTCTCTCGTTCTATCCTTCTCCTCTTTCCCATTTACATCTGTTCCTCTCCCTCTTTTATCTGTCTTCCTCTCTCACTTCCGTGATGTTTTCTACTTCCTCCCTATCATATTTTTCCTCTCCTGTTTTCTTTCCTCCTCTTTTTCCTCTTCCCATTTTCCTTCTTTTTTTAAAGAGGTTTGACAGAGAATCGAACCTGCGGCCCAGCGCTTACAAGGCAGATGCGCCACCAACCAAGCTAACTAGGCTGACCATTTTCCTTCTTTTTCTCATATCTTCTTCATATCTCTCTCCCTTCCATCTTCCTTCTACGACATTTCCCCCTCTCTTCTTCATGCCAATTTCCCCCCTCCCCTTCATTCTACTTTTTCCCGTTTCTCCTCCTCTTCTTCTTCCTCTTCCTCCTCTCCCTCCTTCCCTTCCCTCTCCATTTGAAGTACTTATACACAAACAGAAGTGGTCTTATCATGAGCACATAACTTGAACATTCCGCTAAATGATGGGACCAATTTTCTCGCATTAAAAACTCATTTTTGTGTTATCTTTTCCCGGAAGGGGTTTCGTCCCTCCCTCTCTCTCTCCCCTATACAATGTCTCATTGGAAAAAGCTTAACGCACTACTGAACACAATATTGTACATGAAATATTGAAATCATATCCATCATACGTAATAGGTAATACGTCACAATATAAGTACACGTAGGTATAGGTAGGTAGGTAGGTAGGTATATTATTATATCCACAACATACTATATACCTACCTACATAAATGTAGGTATTTTTTAATGGTCTGAAAGGTCTGAAAGATTTGCAATTTTATAATGTATACATACAAAGGTGCACAATGTTACAGTGAATACCTACTTGATTGAGTAAATACCTACAATCCCAGCCTAGATCTGTAGAAAAGTATTCTATCTCACCTTCCTGCTCAATAAATTTAATAAAATAAAGAGCATCTAATTTTATAATCACCTCTCTTTTTTTCTCTCTCTCTCTCTCCCTCTAAATTTATAACCACCTCTCTTTTTCTCTCTCTCCCTCCCTCCTCTCCCCCCCTTCCTCTCTCTCTCTCCCTCCTATTTCTCTCCCTTGGGCGAAGCAAATTATTGAAAATTATCTCTCAAATCATGTGTTGTCTTGTCAGAATGGAGTGAATGATTGAGTGTGCAAAATATAATGCTGCTGAGATAACAAAGGAAGAGAGAGAGGCGAGAGAGAGGGAGGAAGAGAGAGAGGGGGGGGAGGTAGAAATAGAGAGAGGGAGGGAGAAAGGGAGGGAGAGAGAGAGAGAGAGACAGACAGAGAGAGAGAGATCTTACCACGAACCCCCATCACCTTATCACCACACCGGGTAAGGGTTAATCAGAACTTTAGAGACAGTTTGTTCTGAGCTTGAGTTTGACTGACGTGTTGAGCTATTCATGCCTCACTGATGTTTTGTTAATTAGTTTTTACTCCGTGGAGGGGATTATTACTGGCAGATTTTTCGTGGGCAATTTTGTTGTAAGGCCATCATTACAAGGGGCATGCAATGAAGACCATCATTTCAAGGGGCAATTCAGGCCATCATTACAGGGGGCAATTACATTTGGGCGTACTCGGCCAGGACCAACAAAAACCATTTTCATTCTGAAAATGTCTTCCACAGATGAATATTTTTGGAGAGTTAGGATGAAGATTGATGGAAAAAGAGGGAAAGGGGGGAAAGTGCAAGAGAAGGGGTGATAAAAAAAAAAAAAAAAAAAAAAAAAAATCTTTCACACTCTCAAATATCACCATATTGATTTTCCCTATTTCATCTCACTCTTACATAAATAGGTAGGTACCTAATACCTACGTTCTCACTCTTCCCACCCTCTCTCTCTCTCTGTCACAGGCAAAACCAAAAATTTTGCACCCCTAATTTGAATCTTACTTTTTGACACTGAAGGTGTTCAGTGTCAAAAAAAGAGGAAAAAACTCCACCCCTATTTTTTCTACATAAAATCCCAAGGTACAAAACATATTTATGTAAAAATCTACATAATATGTACATAATACTTGTATGCTTGTACAGGTATAGGTAGATACGTTAAAAGGGGGGAAAGTGCAAGATCTCATTCCCACTTGTCGTTCGGGGAAAAAAATCGTGTCGTGTGTCAGTGGGAACACTCTCATTTAAATTACATTGCCTACAGCCTACAGGACATTTTGTGTCTGCAAAAAATCTTGTGAAACTCACGACAAGTGGGAACTGGATCTAAGGGTAAATAATTACTAGTACTTATATTAAAGTGACGTCAAGATATACACAAAGGCTAAACGACTACTATAAAACTCGTATGGGTCAAGATAATTACATTGGACAGTGTTGCCAAAGGCCTGTCATAACACGTGCTTCCAAAAACCCTCCTAGCTCTCGTTTCAGATTTCCATTCCAGATCATTTATCAAATTAATTGCATCTGTTTTAATGACTGTACGTTTTTTTATGGAAGAAAGTTCCATAAAAGGCCATAAAAAACTAGTCTCTTGTGTGAGGACTTTTTAAGGCACTTGATAAAAAAATCTGAAGAAAGTCGCTCCCCACCCAGCTTAATATTCTTACGCCCGACTGGGGGGGTGTAAAACACGCTAGAAATTCAGGGTTTTATCCCGTACGATTTTTTATACCCCGTACCTTAACAACATATAATTTTGTTGTAGGTATTTATCCTTCTCAAAAGTTCCTAACTTTTTAACATAATGTACCTAATTATGTATATCAATGAAGGAGTGTTCTATTAAATTGTTTCCTTTATGAAACATCGTTTGTTCTAAAAGCTGACAGTGTAAATAAAGTAGGTATACTAGGACCTAGGTACTCATTGGACTTGATCGGCATTACCTACGTGCATTATGGTGGGATATTGGGATACCTTAATGGGAAGTTATTTTTAAATAGGTAGGTACTCTGTTAGCTACTTGTAAAAAGGCAACAATATTCTTGCACAAACTCCCGTATACGTTTCTACTTCCTTGTCTATTTAGCTACCCACCCTTCTGAATTATACAACACCTTTGCATTATACAAAGTTTTGAAGCGTGAAAATTTCAGCTGAAATTTCAACCGCAAAATATGAAACTTTGTGGCTTTTTTTTTAATACAACGAAACTCAAAGCGTTTAAAATAATGCATTTTTTATGGCATCGCGAGGTGTTGAAAACTCGGTGTTAAAAGTGTTTTTGTTTTAAGAATAGAATACCTACATTTATAGTGGTCAATTTTCCTTCTACCAAGTGAGAAGCAGAACTAGATGGTAATGTTTCCTATCTTCACATCCTCCCAATTCTTTCCCCCCACCACATTCGGACAAGATAAAAAGAATAGTATTCGAAGGGAGAAACATTTTTTATTTCGTTAAGCAGACAGAGTGCTGAGTGTGAAAATTTCTTTAACGAGATGAGATGAGAGGATGGCAGGATGTCTCGTTTCAGATTTCCATTCCAGATCATTTATCAAATTAATTGCATCTGTTTTAATGACTGTACGTTTTTTTATGGAAGAAAGTTCCTTAAAAGGCCATAAAAAACTAGTCTCTTGTGTGAGGACTTTTTAAGGCACTTGATAAGAAAATCTGAAGAAAGTCGCTCCCCGCCCAGCTTAATATTCTTACGCCCGTCTGGGGGGGTGTAAAACACGCTAGAAATTCAGGGTTTTATCCCGTACGATTTTTATACCCCGTACCTTAACAACATATAATTTTGTTGTATAGGTATTTATCCTTCTCAAAAGTTCCTAACTTTTAAACATAATGTACCTAATTATATCAATGAAGGAGTGTTCTATTAAATTGTTTGCTTTATGAAACATCGTTTGTTCTAAAAGCTGACAGTGTAAATAAAGTAGGTATACTAGGACCTAGGTACTCATTGGACTTGATCGGCATTACCTACATACGTGCATTATGGTGGGATATTGGGATACCTAATGGGAAGTTATTTTTAAATAGGTAGGTACTCTGTTAGCTACTTGTAAAAAAGCAACAATATCCTTGCACAAACTCCCGTATACGTTTCTACTTCCTTGTCTATTTAGCTTCCCACCCTTCTGAATTATACAACACCTTTGCATTACTTATACAAAGTTTTGAAGCGTGAAAATTTCAGCTGAAATTTCAACCGCAGAATATGAAACTTTGTGGCTTTTTTTTAATACAACGAAACTCAAAGCATTTAAAATAATGCATTTTTTATGGCATCGCGAGGTGTTGAAAACTCGGTGTTAAAAGTGTTTTTGTTTTAAGAATAGAATACCTACCTACATTTTTCAACGCGAAACTTTGATCTGAAGTTTTGTAACGAAGAGAACAGCCATTATTCTAATGGATGTTCTTTTATTAGACATGGAAAGCTTTCTCTGAACTTTTTGATCTCATCAGCATCAAGCTCGTAAGATATAATGAAAGCAAATACGACATGAAGTTATAAATCAACTATATACTTAAGGTACCTACTTATAATAAGTACTATCCTATACGTAAACTTCTCCCACATAGGTGCATATAGGTACTTAGATATAATTAAGTATTTCTGATGAGGAACAGTCAGATCGACATCGATCGTTGGTCGATCGGCAGAGATCAATTAAAGCAACAACATAGAGTTCAAAGTATTTGTTAAGGAAAGGTAGACAGACACCTTGAAGAAAATGGAATCATTCTGAAAGGAACAAAATAACTCGTGCACAAGTGAACATCTGAAAATTCTATTCGAAGTAGGTCGATTGTCAAAATAAATTCCATCTGACAATGCTTAAAATACAAAATAAAAGACTGAAGACGGATAAAGGCTGACATGTATTGTCACCGAAAATGTACAAAACGCTACTCAACCTTACCCTCGGCCTCGCTTTACCTTCGGAAAATTTTCCCAAAATAAATTGAAAATTTCGGTAGAATGAAAATTAAATTATGTTTTGATTTATTAGAAATTTGCTTACTCTCCCGATATTGTGTCCCTTGGTTTCCTTTATTTATGAACATTTTGTTTGCCTGTTCTCCCTGTCTGCTTTCCTTTCTTTCGTGTCTTTTGTCAGCTCGCAATATTAAGGTGGTAAAATGTGTACAGATCAGCATCAAGCTCGTAAGATATAATGAAAGCAAATACGACATGAAGTTATAAATCAACTATATACTTAAGGTACCTACTTATAATACCTAAGTACTATCCTATACGTAGACTTCTCCCACATAGGTGCATATAGGTAGATAATTAGGTATTTCTGATGAGGAATAGTCAGATCGACATCGATCGATGGTCGATCGACGGTCGTCGACTATGTGAGGACACACCTTAAGAAACCAAATTTTTTGATATTTGGTATACTGATGCGATGTCCAAACACTGAGTGGTAGGTATCAATCATGGTTTATCACAACTTAGCAATAATGGTTTTTAGGTTCTCCACGAGTACCTCTTAGTATAGGTACCTGCCTACAGTATACCTACCTAAATAAAGGACCTAACCTATTACCTAACTAGACCGGTAGGTAGAAGGTCTATAACTATCATAATAGTGGAAAATCCAATTTAAAATGACATAACAAATAATTTATTAGACAATAATAATACCTAGATGTCACATTAGAAGCATTCGAATGTATTGACACATTAGATCTAAATCAAATACACTCATAACATCTAATAGATTCTATATACCTACATAATATACCTACCTAGGAAGTGTTGACTTCTTTAGATACCTACCTACTTGATACCTAATACCTATTTGCTAATGGATATTGGACAGATACTACTGGGTTGGTAGTTGGTAGGTGTATTGTATTTCAAGGTCATAAGAATGTTCCCCTTTACCGAATACAAAAAAAGATGAGAAAGAGGGAGAGAAAAAGAGAGTGGAGAGAGGAGAAAAAGAGAGAGAGAGAAGAGTAAAAGGAGAGAAAGAGGGGAGAGAAGAAGAGCGAAGGGAGGAGAAAGAGGGAGATAAAAAGAGAGGGGAGGAGGAACAGGGAGAAAGAAGGAGAACCAAAGATGCGTCCAATGTAGCAGTTGTTTCATTGCTACGAAATAAAAACGGCGGTGAAAACCAAAGAGAGAGAAAAAAAAAAAAAAAAAAAAAAAAATCAAACAATTATCAAGGAGATGGAAAAAGTTTTTGCTGAGAAAAGTTTCGAAGTTTTTGGCTTTTGTCTATATACTATAGGACTCTATAGGTATACCTACCTTGTTGACTGATGACTGATGAACAGTTTGTCTGGTCTTTGTGATGACGTAAATGGTAAGAAAGGAGGGGGAAGAGAGAGAGGAGAAAGAGGGAGAAGAAAGCGAGAAAGAAAATGTACAAAGGTCATTGAAATTAAATGCTCTCTTTGAAAAATTGATAGATAAATAATAGATACTAAGTATAAGACTTATACTATAAGTAGGGGAATTCCGGGCAAAATGATCTGTCCAGGCAAAGTGGCTACTTTACTTACACTTTTACACATTAATGTGTGTATATGATTATGTATTTTCAATATTTCACACAATAAAATCAAAGGGCCTTATGATAAACTACTTCTATCGAACGAAGTGAACTCTAAGTTTTACCTCGATCATTTTCCAGGAGAACAAGAAGAAGAATAACTAATGTACAAAAAAAAAAAAAAAAAAAAAAACGAGAGAAAGAGAGAACAAAAAAAATCAAACAATTATCACGGAGATGGAAAAAGTTTTTGCTGAGAAAAGTTTCGAAGTTTTTGGCTTTTGTCTACATACTATAGGGATACCTATCTTGTTGACTGATGAACAGTTTGTCTGGTCTTTGTGATGACGTAAATGGTAAGAAAGGAGGGGGAAGAGAGGGAGGAGAAAGAGGGAGAAGAAAGCGAGAAAGAAAATGTACAAAGGTCATTGAAATTAAATGCTCTCTTTGAAAAATTGATAGATATAAATAAAATAGATACCTACTGTAACTAGGGGAATTCCGGGCAAAATGATCTATCCAGGCAAAGTGGCTATTTTACTTACACTTTTATACACATTGATGTGTGTATGATTATGTATTTTCAATATTTCACACAACAATAAAATCAAAGGGGCTTATGATAAACTACTTCTATCGAACGAAGTGAACTCTAAGTTTTACCTCGATCATTTTCCAGGAGAACAAGAAGAAGAATAAGAAAAAGGAGAAGAAGAAGAAAAGAGGGAACCATTACGAATTCTATACATAGAATAGAATATTAGAAGGAAACGTGGAATGTCAAAAAGGAGTACCCCACCTACATACATTGGAAAGATTCTATCACGTTTCTTTGCTAGGTATTTCTTCCTTTCTTTCTTCCTGTTCTTCGTTCTTCCTTTAACCTTTTCCATTCTCCCTCTTTGATAACTCTCTTTTTTTATCTGCTTCCTCCTCACCTTCTTTCATTATCTCTCTTTTAAGAGGTTTGATAGAGGAAACTGTAGGTAAGTGCAAAGGTAACGCCCGAAATAGAACAGAGAAGAAAGACAGGAGAGGAGTAAGCCAGCCGTTCCGAGAACGAATCCTCTCCGGGCGGGAATCGAACACGGGGCCTAGAGCTTACAAGGGAAACGAGCTACCAACTAAGCTAAATAGGCTGGCCCCTGCTTAAAGGAAACTAAAAGACTTGAGCCGCAGTTTATCGTATCAAATTTCAAACTTCTTCCGCAGCCATTATGCCTGATGTTGGCAATATAAACGATCCTCATCGCAAACAATACCTTATTACCTTACGATTATCGTTTGTTATGTGACATACATTTTTATAAAAGCTTTCCTTTATGAACCTCCTCCTCAGATAGGTAGGATTACAATATAACAGGATGAGGGTATAGGAACAATGACTTTTGATAGAATAGATATAGGTAGGAAAGGAAAAGGAAAAATAAAGAACGTATTATGTAGAAAAAAATCCCTCCTATACCTAATATTATTTACAAAATCCAGATAAGTATAGACACGTATAAGTATAGATAATAAGTACTTATATGTAGGTATAGGATGATAATATGATAACGTTTATCCTATCAGAATTTCAGAATACAAATTCAGAGACAATATTTGGAAAAGAGATTAAAGGTAGATACACAGAAACATAATATTATACCTATATGGTATACATGTTTAAAGGTATAGGAATGGCATACATGTTTGTACGATAAAAGCTTTTCTTATTTCGTATGAAAATCGTTTCGTTTCTAGAAATACCTACCTATGCCTATGCCTGCTCTTATTTGAGTATTGTTTGGAATAGCAAGTAGCTTCCAGGGATGTTACAGCCCAAAACACACTTTAAAAAGTCAGCAACAGTTTCGGTGTCTGTCTGTGTGTCTGTCCCCATAGAAGGACTTATCCAAACCTAGTCGACCTATATATCAAATTAAAGGTCTTTTTACCAGAACACGAAAATGGTGGTGCAAATTTTGTCCAGAAAACCATAAAGCCAAAAAACCAAAAAAATAGTTTTTGGTAGATTTTTTTCACATTTTCTCACACAAATGAGCTCAGATCTTGAAATTTGTCGCGACGACCTATAAACTCAAAGCGAGAAAGTTTTAGATAACACTTCAGTCGTTATTTTAAGACCGGTTTTAGCGTCACCTGTGTTAATCTACGCCGAGCAAGGCCAATAAATGGATAGGTGACTTAAACATTATATTGGGAATAAAGGAAGAACGGGCTCTAGTCTTGATTTTAAATCATTACATGAAAGTAAAATCGAAAAATCAAATCAAGAATGAATATTAAACATATTAGGTAGGTTAAACATATTAGGTAGGTTACCAGAACACGAAAGTGGTGGTGCAAGCAGCAACAGTGCAGAGATCAATTAAAGCAACAACATAGAGTTCAAAGTATTTGTTAAGGAAAGGTAGACAGACACCTTGAAGAAAATGAAATCATTCTGAAAGGAACAAAACAACTCGTGCACAAGTGAACATCTGAAAATTCTATTCGAAGTAGGTCGATTGTCAAATAAATTCCATCTGACAATGCTAAAATACAAAATAAAAGACTGAAGACCGATAAAGGCTGACATGTATTGTCACCGAAAATGTACAAAACGCTACTCAACCTTACCCTCGCTCTACCTTCGGAAAATTTTCCCAAAATAAATTGAAAATTTCGGTAGAATGAAAATTAAATTATGTTTTGATTTATTAGAAATTTGCTTACTCTCCCGATATTGTGTCCCTTAGTTTCCTTTATTTATGAACATTTTGTTTGCCTGTTCTCCCTGTCTGCTTTCCTTTCTTTCGTGTGTTTTGTCAGCTCGCAATATTAAGGTGGTAAAATGTGTGCAGAAAAAAATCTGTAAAATGAAGAACATGCCATTTAACATCAATTTAAAGAACGTGTTCTTTTAAAAAATAAGAAAATAATAAGTATCTAATGACAATTTTCTTTTACTTCTTCTGTTTCAGGTAATAATACAACAGTATTGTTTCAACACAGACGTAAATCTATATTGTATAGCTCATGGTAGGTACTCTGCACTGCACTGTAGTGATGAGCAGCTCTGGTAAGGCAGCTAGCAACTAAATTCATGAGAAGTTAATCGATTGATCTTTCTCCCTTGTGGTCCGATTTTAAAATTTGCGTGCACCAAAATCAACATAGGATCAACTTCCGTCTCCCCTCCTCCTTTCTCTCCTCCTCCTCTTTCTCCTCCTTCTCCTCTTCCTCCTCCTCCTCTTCCTCCTCCTCCTCTTCCCCCTCATCCTCCTCTTCATCCTCCCCCAGTAAACCACCTCAAAGGAACCCGTCACCAACTTTAATTCAAGCGGAGAAAATATTATATTGAACCCAAAGCAAACGGGGTAGTAAAATATAGGTACCCTCCTATGTATACATAATGGGGTATTTACATAGGTAGGTATTTCCTTAGATATACTTCTCAAATATACATAGGTATCTATATATTTAGGTACATAATATAGGTATATTATGTATTTCTGAGAAGAATAGAAGAAAGTTTCTAGCCGACTTAATTCACACTCCATTATCTCGGTACCGAGATAACAGGGGAAGTTGTACCCTCTCTCTCCCTCCCCTACTTCCCCATATCTCTCTATCCCTCTTCCTCCCTCTCCTCTTTCTGGTATAGGGTTAAATGGAGCAAACTTAAAGTTACTCCCATGTTACGGACTTTGTTCGGGGAGGAGGGAGGGAAAGGGAAAGGGGAGAGAAATAATTGCTTCCTGACAACAATAAACCAGGTTGTGCAAGTTAGACGTTGTTAAACTGTGGACTCCGGACCCAGGGAGTTCATCAGTAAAGAAAAATTATTGTGGACTCGGGTCTCGAACTGTGCACCCGGGCACATCAGTGAGGAAAAACTGGGGACCCGCGCACATCAGTAAGGTAAAACTATATGAACTCGGGGCCATCACTGAGAAAAAACGCGGCATTCGCTAATGAAAAAGGATGAAAAAGTTGCCTGCTTTCTACTTAGTTCCCCAACTCCTCTTAGGATTTGTACATATTATAAACCACGTTACGACGTACCTACCCCCCATAGCCTTCTCCCAGTTTGAAAACCACTGTCTGTGAAAAAAAAAAAAGTTATCTAGGTAGGTATATCCTTTGTTACTCATATCAGACAAAAGGCATTATGCCAGCACTTTGCAGAACAAGATTGTTGTGCTCTCAAATGAAATTAAAACGTTCTGAATGAAATAACACATTAGTGACTGCAGCTCTAGCTTAAATGATGATGTACACTACAGGGTACAAGAAAATACAATTAACTTCAGTGAAATTGATCCTCTTTGTTAAAATCCAATAAATCCATGGGAAGGATCAGACAAAAGGCATTATGCCAGCACTTTGCAGAACAAGATTGTTGTGCTCTCAAATGAAATTAAAACGTTCTGAATGAAATAACACGTTAGTGACTGCAGCAGTGCAGCTCTGGCTTAAATGATGTTGTACACTACAGGGTACAAGAAAATACAATTAACCCATATTAGTCCAAGTTTTCTTGTGGTCAAATTTTGCCGTTTTTTACATAAAACCAATTCAATAAACCTTTCTTAAGACCAGAAAACCCATTTTTAATTTTTTCCGAAATCCCGTTTTTCTGTTACGGCGTGTGACCATATGGTCACACGGGACTAATACCATAGCAATATTCATAGTGTGAATATTATACCCCTAAAATCAGATTCTTGACCAATAAGAACATGTTACATGTTTTTTGTACTTCTATCTTTATTTTTTATATTCAGGTGCATTTTTTTTTAACTCTACCAACTAAGCTAAATAGGCTGGCCCTTGCTTAAAGGAAACTAAAAGACTTGAGCCGCAGTTTATCGTATCAAATTTCAAACTTCTTCCGTAGCCATTATGCCTGATGTTGGCAATATAAACGATCCTCATCGCAAACAATACCTAATTACCTTACGATTATCGTTTGTTATGTGACATACATTTTTATAAAAGCTTTCCTTTATGAACCTCCTCCTTAGATAGGTAGGATTACAATATAACAGGATGAGGGGAGGAATAATGACTTTTGATAGAATAGATATAGGTAGGAAAGGAAAAGGAAAGACATAATGAACGTAGGTATTATGTAGAAAAAAATCCCTCCTACCTACATAATATTATCCACAAAATCCAGATAAGTATAGACACGTATAAGTATAGATAATAAGTACTTACTTATACGTACCTAATATAGGATGATAATATGATAACGTTTATCCTATCAGAATTTCAGAATACAAATTCAGAGACAATATTTGGAAATGAGATTAAAGGAGAGAGAGAGAGAGAGAGAGAGAGAGAGAGAGAGAGAGAGACTGTGTCAAAGTCGTCATGAGATGAAATAAATCTTGTTTTTAACGAAATAACGAAAAAGAAGAAGAAAAAGGATTTCCATTAGGCGAAGAACCAAAAGTTAGATCACTACATAACTAGGTACAGCACGAATTTCCTTCGACTTTAGAGGAAAGAACGGAAAGCTATCGAATAGGTTGTCCAAACGTCCTAATCACTACACTGTTTGAAAAGGTCCAAAGATCCTAATAATGAAACTAAAACGGAAGAAATATTTTAGAAAATTTTAATCAGTTCATTGCGATAAAGACTTTTTTTATTCAACAGTATACCCAGTCAAAATAGTTATTGTTGTTCATTAGAACGGTCCCCTCCACTATCAAATTCAAACTTCATCAAAATTCCCCCACCTTACCCTACCTTGATATAAAGCATTATGTTGTTATGGCCAACAGGATTATCTTTCTTTTCAACCCCTGTTGGGTTGTGAGGGGGGAAATTTATCCAACATTTTCACCATAGGGGCAGCACATTTTCCAAAATGTTTTTCATATTTAGAAACGGCCGAGTCTTTTCTTCCTTGATATCCAAACGTCCTAATCACTACACTGTTTGAAAAGGTCCAAAGATCCTAATAATGAAACTAAAACGGAAGAAATATTTTAGAAAATTTTAATCAGTTCATTGCGATAAAGACTTTTTTTATTCAACAGTATACCCAGTCAAAATATAGTTATTGTTGTTCATTAGAACGGTCCCCTCCACTATCAAATTCAAACTTCATCAAAATGGTTCACAAGGACTTTGAGTGAGTAAAAAAGAAAAAGGAAGAGCTAGTGCATTAATGCATTAATAAAATAAGAGATAAGTAAATGGAATAATATAATAAGAGATAAAATTGAATCCAAGAATAACACGACACGAACTAAAGAAAAGCAAATGGAAACAGAATAAGGAAATGAAGGAATAGATTCGAGAGACTTGTGAAAGAATGTGAAAAATTAATGGTCTTTATGAAAAATTCATGGACAAATGCAAACATAATTTGAAGACAGTGAGCAGAAGATGATGTTACCTACACATTTTCTTCTGAGACGTATGCTTTTGAATTTAAATCGTCCAAAATAATAGGAATTTCAAAAGAAAGAAGTAAAAATAAATAAAAATAATAATTATAAAAAATATGGTGTGAACATCACACGACTTTCCTTATCCTGTTGAATGATGCTTATTGTGGTGTTCTTCTTCTACCCTAACTTTTAGAATATCTCTAACCGTTTAGTCGGTATAGCTAGAAAACCGCAAAAAACGGTCGAAATCTGTCCAAAAGCGGTAAAAATACCGCCAACCGCAGCACCTATCTCAACCAAACGTTTTGTGTCGTATCCTTGTCACATTTGTGAACTACATACCAAATTTCAAGTCTCTAGCTCATACGGTTCCCGAGATATTTTGTTTACAGACAGACAGACGGAAGTCGTATCCTTGTCACATTTGTGAACTACATACCAAATTTCAAGTCTCTAGCTCATACCGTTCCCGAGATATTATTTAATTGCACCTAAAACCGCCAAAAAGCGGCTGAAATGCCGCCAAGCGTTGCACCGATCTTAACCAAAAGTTTCGTGTCGCATCTCTTACCGTTCTCGAGATATTTTGTTTACAGACAGACAGAGAGACAGACAGACGGAAGGACACACACACGGACCTCTCTCTCTCTCTCTCTCTCTCTCTCTCTCTCTCTCTCTCTCTCTCTCTCTCTCTCTCTCTTTCTTCCTCTCTCTCTTTCTTCCTCTCTCTCTCTCCCTCTCTCTTCCCCTACCCTTTCTTTCTACCTTCCTCTTTTTCTCCCTCCCCCTTTTTCTTCTAAATAAAGACCTTATTTTCTGAAATACAAAATAATAATAATAATTAGATGAAATTTCATTTCTTTTCTCCTATTTCTTATTGGCATAAGAAAAGAATTTCCTTCTGTCCCTCTTCCAGTTAGTTTGTTAGAAATGAAGTGAGGTACGTAGGTGGTTGGTAGGTAGAGATAGGTAGGTAGGTAGCTAGTAGGTAGGGAGGTACATATAATATACCTTCCTTTAGCGCAAAATAATTACTTAGATGAAATTTCATTTCTTTTCTCCTATTTCTTATTGGCATAAGAAAAGAATTTCCTTCTGTCCCTCCTCCAGTTAGTTTGTTAGAAATGAAGTGAAGTACGTAGGTGGTTGGTAGGTAGAGATAGGTAGGTAGGGAGGTACATAGTATACCTTCTTTTAGCGCAACGCGCAACTTAGGTAAAGCTATACTTGAGACACTCCAAAAAGCGCTTTCACAAACTTATGTTGAGGGTTTTCACGTGGTAAATGAAACATTGTTGAAACACAATATTTTAAGGATTACAAGTACCAACATACCTACCTTAAGCATCTCATAAACGTATGCACGTTTACCGACGGAATAATTTTAGATATTTATTACCCAAAATAATTTAATAATGCATTATTAATTAATATTATTATCATCATTACCTACATCATTTATAATTTAAATTCCGTTAGTATAAATACCTATTTCAATTACCACGATTAGCAGGTTATTGTGAATTTCCCAAGGGTTTTATTATCCTGCACCTACACCTAAGGTTCCTTGTTCCCTAAACACCTAACCTATACTTAACTACCTCCTCTTTGAATCTGAGATGGTGTCTGATATTTACATGGTGTAAAATTTTGTAGTAAAATACTCGCATGCGTTGCGTTGGTGGAGATGACACTTTGCACACAGATACCTTACGTAGACAGGTACTAAAATACATAATGTTACGTTCCAGCAAAATTAGTACCTACCTAGGTATCATATCGCGTGTTTTTGCTGAGTATCAGACCATCTGACAATTTATTATAAAACTTCTCAGTTTGTCCTAATGATCGTAGATTTGAAGCTTAACCCATCCATTAGGACCGTTTGCCCCTACACCTAAGCCTCCGGGTGGGAACTCCTAATGATCAGTGTGATATATGCGCCAAAACTTTGGTTGTCTCTGTGGGTATTCAGGTTCATTGTCTGAAAATTTGCATTTCTGTCTCTCTGTCATTTCTACCTACAGCAGTGCTGTGTCTTATGGGTGTTTTTCTGTTTTTAATTACCAGTATCATCCCAATGTTAACATTAACACTGGGGACAAGTTCGTGTGAACATTAACCTCCTGTGGCGATGGAAATGGAAATTTGCGACCATGTAAGGATGATATCCCGGAGTGACGGATGGGATTATGGGATAACTCCACATGGGATGTGAACTTGTGACGAGACAAGACGCCTAGGTGTTTGTGTCTTTCGTTAATGGGGCTTTGTTTTCGATACACTGTGGACGTTGGACACCTAAATGTACCTCCTTTTCTTCTTGTCGTAAAGTTTCTTATTCTCGTAAACTCAGCTTGTGTAACATTTGGTCGATTCCAATGTGGTTTGTAGTATTTACTAAGTAGCTACCATATACATACCTACTTGCCTACAGAGGTTCCTTTCTGAGGTAATTAAGGCCAAACTCCCACTCATCACACTTTTTGCATCTCATTAAAGCTCTACCAAAATGGAATAATAAATTGGAACTTTTTTTTATCAAATTCTCTTTTTTTAAATGATAAAAATGAGATTCAATTGCAATTATAAAATTATTTCAAAACGAAAACTCAAATTTGAACTTGAAAGAAGAAAATGATTAACTCAAAGGGTGGAGAAGGAAGAGGGGAGGAAGAGAAGGAGGAGGAGGAGAAGGAAGAGAAGGAGGAGGAGGAAGAGAAGAAGGAGAATAATTACAAGGATGAGGAGGTTGAGAAGAGAGAAAGTTGCCAAGGAAATGAAGGATTGGAGGTAAAAACGTGTCGGAAATTTTATGAATTATTTACTTACCTTGGCTTTGTGGGTTCTTTTTATACTTTTACGTATGTACCTACCTCACTAAATTGACTTCAAATTTGTATCTACCTATACCTCGTGTCAATTAACAAGGTGAATAACGAGATAGGTAGACAGTACCTACTCTTAGGTTTATATTTTCGACAAGTTTGGTGTGTTTCAAATATTTATAATCATGTAAATACCCAGACATACAAAATCGTCAAATATGTAGTTTCAAAAATGAAACACAATTTGGACGGAGATAAATTTTACTGTTCAATTAATTTAGTTGAACATTTTCGTCTGTGTTGTTTTGTTCAAATTAAACGTGTTCGTATTTACATGTTCAGTTTGTAGGTAGGTACTTTGCAGTTAATTAGTTATTATAGATATTTGACCAGACTTACCATTACCTGCACCTACACCTAAGGTTCCTTGTTCCCTAAACACCTAACCTATACTTAACTACCTCCTCTTTGAATCTGAGATGGTGTCTGATATTTACATGGTGTAAAATTTTGTAGTAAAATACTCGCATGCGTTGCGTTGGTGGAGATGACACTTTGCACACAGATACCTTACGTAGACAGGTACTAGTGTTGCCAAGCGTAAAAATTAGAAAAATGCCCAAATGTGCAAACATTTTGCGTGACCATATGGTCACGCGGGACTAATATGGGTTAACTTCTGTGAAAAATTGATCCTCTTTGTTAAAATCCAATAAATCCATGGGAAATTAACAGCTCTTGTGGGTTACTTAAATACCAAGCAACTTTTGTTGAACTTGGAACAAGATCTATTACCAATAACAAAGCTTTTTCGTCTCCCCCTCTCCCAAATTCATCCCCTAGTCCACAGTATCATGTTGACTTCATGTGGTCAAATTGTGGACTCTGGGCACTCTGGCACTTGCATAGAAGTCAGCATCAATTTCATCATCGAGTTATAGGCCCGAGGGTTAGGCATTTCGAGATGGCTTTACAAGTTTAAAATGAGGACTGACATTTGTAGCTGACATTTTTTGCTTTCTTTACTTCCTATGTTATCCTTCTTTCCCTGCTGGCCATGTCAAAGCATGCTTTTGATTCTGAATTTAGAGGCAGAGGAAAATGTCAAGAAGTCAAAAAATGTTTTGACATTTTGAACATCACAGTGTAATTTTCGTTTCTCACATTTTCAAGTCCACTTTCTTTTGATATATTGGTGAAGATTTGAGAAATGAAAAATGTATGTACCTAGGTAGTTAAGGGTGTGGATTCAGTCAACCGAAGATTTAAATTTACAAAGTTCTATGATAAACCTGACTTTCTGATTCTTTTGTTACCCTCTATTTTGTGTCATATCTGATTTCTACGGATTAGGTAATAGGTGCCTGGTTACGAAAACACTCCAACTTTTATCTCGGACGATGGTCCCTCTCTAGCCTCTCTCCTCCTTTACCCTTTCACTCCTTTCCTCCTGAGTATCAGACCATCTGACAATTTATTATAAAACTTCTCAGTTTGTCCTAATGATCGTAGATTTGAAGCTTAACCCATCCATTAGGACCGTTTGCCCCTACACCTAAGCCTCCGGGTGGGAACTCCTAATGATCAGTGTGATATATGCGCCAAAACTTTGGTTGTCTCTGTGGGTATTCAGGTTCATTGTCTGAAAATTTGCATTTCTGTCTCTCTGTCATTTCTACCTACAGCACTGTGTCTTATGGGTGTTTTTCTGTTTTTAATTACCAGTATCATCCCAATGTTAACATTAACACTGGGGACAAGTTCGTGTGAACATTAACCTCCTGTGGCGATGGAAATGGAAATTTGCGACCATGTAAGGATGATATCCCGGAGTGACGGATGGGATTATGGGATAACTCCACATGGGATGTGAACTTGTGACGAGACAAGACGCCTAGGTGTTTGTGTCTTTCGTTAATGGGGCTTTGTAAGCTTTGTTTTCGAGACACTGTGGACGTTGGACACCTAAATGTACCTCCTTTTCTTCTTGTCGTAAAGTTTCTTATTCTCGTAAACTCAGCTTGTATAGCATTTGGTCGATTCCAATGTGGTTTGTAGTATTTACTAAGTAGCTACCATATACATACCTACTTGCCTACATATAGTTTCCTCTCTGTATTGTACTTACCAAGCTAAGTACAACTCTAACAGCTGTATACGTCTAAAACCAACATTGCATTCCCCAATCCACATACTTCCATAGAATTAAACAGGATTCCTGAATGAAGTTGGATTCAGTTTATCCTTTCTCATATCCCACAGGTTCAGAAAATACCTACATATTGAAGGTGTGAGTATGTAGGTACGTAGGTAGGTATTTACTATGTACGCTGTTAGACAATACCTATCCCATACTATTCCATTGTTTGCTTTCCGTGTCCACACCATGAAGTTGTGGATTAAGTGGTTTAAATTTAAACCCTTAAGGTTAAGGATTGGGAATTTCCTTGTTTCTATCTCCCTCTGGTCGCCTCCAATGGGGGTATTTTCTGGGTTCCACTCAATTCAATCTGAATTTCAATGTTTATTCAATTTATTCTGATGAAATTAACTATTGATCCCAGCACCCTTTGATAATTGGTTTCCTAATCCCTTCCCTCTCAAACCCAATCTTTCCCTATCCCAACTCCAAGGGGATCCCAACCAATACAACAATAGGTACTATTCTGATTTCTGATGAAATCAACCCATTGATCCCAGCACCCTTTGATAAATTGGGTTCCTAATCCCTCCCCTCTAAAATCCAACCCCTCCTAATCCCAAGGGGATCCCAAATAATGAGTACTATTCTGATGAAATCAACCATTCATCCCAGCACCCTTTCATAATTGGTTTTCAAATACCTCCCCTTTGGGCCCTCTCAAACCCAATGCCAATCACTGAACCTAAACCTAATCCCTCCCAATCCCAAAGGGATCTCAACCATCCAACCAATACATTGGTTTCCCATCATACCACAATGTGGAACCCCAGATTCTTGTTCTCTTCTATCTCTTTCTCTTCACTCATCATTAGGTTTTTGTTTCTACATCATTTATCATTCTCCTCCTTCTCTCTCATCTTTTTATCCTTACCCATCATTATATTGTTGTCAATCAATTTTCTTTTCTCTCAACTCCACTGTGTGAGAGAAAATTACAGGAAGATGTTGAATGACGTGAAGAAAGGAGAGGAAGCAGACCTCTCCTACTCTTTGTGTGTTAGGAACAGCACCATGGACGTAAAAGGTGAAACAGTCTGGAATTCTGGATACTTTATGTTTCAATATGAGTGCCCATTTGTGTCCATATTGATATGGCGAGCCCATCGACCAGATGTTACATCTGCAGATAGCTTCTGTCACTGGTGGAAAGTCCCAGGCGGATGATTCCAGCGGCTGTCTTTTCAGTGGACATTAACTACTGAACTGGCCCCCCCGGATGTGGGTTTACCTTAGGGCCAACCACCCGATGTAAACGCCCTGCGGGGCAAATTGTTGCGAAGCTCAGAACACGCCTCAAATCGGACTGAAAAGGTCTGTCACAATGCATGGAGGCGATCTAAATTAATACTTCCTGACTGAGCTAATGCTTTCGCTGATAGTCGTTCTCAACTTCCCCTCTAGGGGGGCATTATTTTAAGTTGCCAACCCACACACAGTCTGTTAGTCCCCCCACCTTACCCTACCTTGATATAAAGCATTATGTTGTTATGGCCAACAGGATTATCTTTCTTTTCAACCCCTGTTGGGTTGTGAGGGGGGAAATGACGTTATGTTGGGTTGTGTGTGGGGGGAATGGACGTTAAGTATCATTTGTAAGGGAATCCATTCCATGTGTCCTGACGGATTAGAACTTGAGCTTTTAACGAGGAGGCTCTTTTCTATTTCTTGTTTTTTATACCTAATACCTATAGGTATACTTTATTCTTTCTACTCTTCACATTGAAAGCTTGATCTATAGAACTATAGACGGAACTTTAGGCTTAAGAGGTAGAGCCTATCTCTGAAAGGAAAAAAAAAAGTCTTCTTTCTTTCAGAGACATGCTTTTTTTTACTTTTTAGAGTGGTCACAGAAGCTGAGGTATTGAGATTATTCCAGATTATTGATGCAGGACACAATTACTGATGGTTATTTATTAATTTATTATTTCTGTTAACAATCAGCAAATAGTAGTGGACAGCTATCTATAATTATGAATAATTTTCTGTAGGTATGTAAGTAGGTATAAATAGGGTAGGTGCCAACACCATTCAGCATGTTGGAATAAATTACAGTTCAATTACCTACTTTGGTATTTATGACAAAGTAACTACTTACATAATAATATCCATCAGGTATCTATAGGTGACTGGTGAATACATTCATGTAGATACCAATTGTTTTAAGTACCTACCTATTTCAAAATATCTCGAGAACGGTAAGAGCTAGAGACTTGAAATTTGGCATGCAGCTGTCAAATGTGACAAGGATACGACACGAAACTTTTGGTAAAGATCGGTGCAACGCTTGGCGGCATTTTGGCCGCTTTTTGGCGGTTTTCGGTGTAATTCAATAATATCTAGGGAACGGTATGAGCTAGAGACTTGAAATTTGGTATGTAGTCCACAAATGAGACAATAATGTAACACAAAACTTTTGGTTAAGATAGGTGCTGCGGTTGGCGGTATTTTGACCGCTTTTTGGCGGTTTTCGACCGTTTTCTGGCGGTTTTCAGCTATACTGACAAAACGGTTAGAGATATTGAAAAAGTTACTAAAGAACATAAAAACAAGCATCATTCAATAGGATAAGGAAAGTCGTGTGATGTTCACACCAGATTTTTCATAGTAGGCAGAGGGTCTGTGAAAGTTTTTAGGACAATTGGATTTTCGTTTTGCTCAATAAAACTTGGAAATTGTCATGATTTATCTTCCAAAGAATCGGTACTCACTCCTGAAGCTTTTCCGTGTGTCATTTAGGATCTGAATCAGTACAGTTGATCCAACTTGTACCTATGTATGTTTTCTAACGAGTCTTTTTCTCCAAAACGTCATTACAGCGGTGCTGTGTGTATAACGCTTTTATCTATCTCTCTTATGTAATCGCGTTCAATAAGGCATAACGACCCAGGCCAGGAACATGATCGAAAGTTAAATGGAGCTCAAAATTCTAACCAAGAACCTCTCAAGAGAGATACCAAAACACTTAAATTTAAATAGCAGAGGTTAAATTCTCTCACCATTGTTAATCACAAGTCCAAGTAAATCAATACTTTGGTTCTCCCTCAGACCAAATCATACAATGAGAAACAATAAACCCAAAGCAATAGTTGAAATACTTTGAATCTTAACCCATACTTGTTACTAACGGACCGAAATTGTTTAACATAATCCGAAATCCTTAAACTAATCGGCCCAAAGGACCGTGGGTACCTAATACTTATGCATCTACAACCATAAGTGCTAAATCGTCTAATCGGAAAAAAGAACCGAATTTGACAGAAAGAAAAATGAATAGTAATGGAAAATTATAATATTTATAAGGATGGGCAGATTATAATATTTATAAAGAACAGGGTAGGGGAAGAGAGATGGCGACTTTGAATAGAAGGAGAGAGAGGGAGGGAGAGAGAGAGAAAGAGAGGGAGAGAGGGAGGGGAAAGACCAAGTTAGTCGGATAAGTAACCCCATAAAGTTCCCCCAGCTGCTAAGTTGCTCACAGTAACTTTCCTACAAAACTTTTTGCCACTAAATTACTTTGCTGAAAGTCTAAAGTCTAGGTATTCATACCTAGATATTTATGTATGTAGGAACAGGTAATAACAGTAGTACCTACACTGTTGCTAAATTTTCATTACCTACCCATTTACCCAAATAGAAATAATTGATTTCTAAATTGATACGCGTGTATCTGTCTATCTCAACCTATATAACTTGTAGGTAGCTGCCCCTTTTATAGGATGCTAAAATGGAATCTCAGAGGAACCTTAATGTGTTAAATTTTGATGTGAAAATTTTAAAATAATACAAGTTAGGTAGATAGGTTGGTATGTGGTTTTCTTACCTACTAGCTTGTAATAGGTAATACACAGATCTTGATGGAAATCAATTTCATAATATCTTGAGCTGTTAAGAGCACTTCGGACAACAGTGCATAGATTTACATGTAAATGTAGATGAAAATAGGGCTTCAGAGAGAGAGAGAGAGAGAGAGAGAGAGAGAGAGAGAGCGAGAGCGAGAGCGAGATGAAAGAAAGGGGGGAGGGAGGAAGAGAGAGAGAGAAAGAGAAAGGGAGGAAAAGAGAGACAGAAGGAGGGAAGATAACTATCACATGGGGGCTAATGGAGTTAATCTTATAAATCCCCATTTTCAGTAAAAGCAAGGAAAACAAAATTTGAAATAATATGACTCAAGGGATAACAATAATAAATAATAAATGCTCCTAATATTTTACTTTTACTTTACCGCCGCAATATTATCATCCTTACATAGAAAGTAGAAAATTGTACAACATGCTCCAGTTTATGATAGTCGATTCCAGAAATAGTAAAAACGTTCCAGAAAAACGTGACGTGACAGACATATTCGTATCTTCTCTTCTGAAGAGCAAGAAAAAATCCCTACCCTCAACAGTCGACCAACAGTCTCAGCTACTAATCAACATTGAGACATAGAACATGCTCGACTTGGTCCTGCTAATGTCTGCGGTGTGTATTTTTGCCAGTGACGTATCCGCCATTTAAGGGACCCTTTCCTTAATCACTACGATTTTTACGAGTACTTGCAACGCGGGTTCGATTTCTGCCCGGGCTGGATTTTATCCTGAAGGGATGAGTTTTTTTCAGATCAGATACAGATCAATTCATAAATTTTATTCACACAAATTGTACACATACAAAATTGAAAATAACATTATGGAAATCAAAAATGCTTGAAAAACTGGAGAAGATCATCCACATACTTGAAGCTTAAAGCTCGAAAGGAACACGGGGCGAAATTTATCCTAAACAGATAAGGTTCGTTCCTGGAACGACCGGCTTTCTCATATCCTGTCCTCCTTCTCTCTTCGATTTCAGGATGATAAGACTTCTGCCGTCACCTGTCATAGTTGCTTCTATAAAACCTATAACTATTTTTTTTTCTTTCCTTCTTAAAAAAAAAAAAAAAAATCCTTTAGAAGTGGACTGTTGGTCGTGGGCGTGGGTGCTATATTGGGTTTAATTTTTGATGTGTTTAACGACAATTTTTCCGCTTTTTACTGTCACACCCGTCAAAACAGATTAGCCGGAGAGGAAAGAGGAGATAGAGGAGAGAGGAGTGCAAACATTTTTATTTATGACATAAAAAAAGTTATGGGGGTATGGGCATCCGAAAAGTAATTACGAGTCGTAATTTGGCCAGAGTTGTTATGTCAGAGATAAAATGCTGTACATTCAGCAAAGTTTATTTTTGGGTGGTAGAGCTTTAGAAATAGGTAAATACATCGTACCCACCCAACTGATGGTCTTGTGTATGTAAAATCTATATTAGATATTAATGGATTTAGGTATTGAACTAATAAGTTTTTTTTTTCTTTCTGTACTAATAAGATCGAGCTCCAGGGAAATTGTGTTTTTGGTACATCCATCAAACAAAATATAGTGTATCTAAATCCAATGAAAATAAGTTGAAAATCCCTCTTGGTCATAGTTACAAAATAATATATTTTCCTCACCCTCTGATATGATGCTATTTACGGAAATCGCTGTCTAATTCACACCCCATATTTACAGAGTCAATCTGACGTCATCTGATGTCTTTTCCTTGGAAAGTCCCCTGAGGAAATACTTGACTGAAAGTAGGTTCTAAATAAAATGAAATTGAAAAATATTAAGGAGAAAAAAATCAATTTATTTTCTGCGAAATTCTAAAATTAGAATTTTAAATTATATCTACCTACATTAAATACCCAGTATCCACCTTCGTATTAGTGTTGTTCTTTTCCGTTTTCAATTTAAAAGACTTACTTGGAAATAAAGGAAAAAACGCAGGAAAATGGGAAATATGATTTCTTTTTCAATTTTCTAATGTTAAATTATTATTACTGCGAAACATTTTTCTCTAAAAAAAAAAAAAAAAAATGTAAGGAAAGGCATTAGGGCCTTGATGAAAATTTATTACTGTACCAGCTTTTTTTGACGAACTTTTATGTCCTTCCGTTGCCTTTCTATGTATTTCAGTAGATGAAAGAATTGGGTTCCATGTTTCAAAGCGGTGACTTTTCTTTGAATTTGTCAGTACCTCTACCTAGGTATGTGTGTCAGTCTGAACCATAAGTCCATTAATTTGGTTCTTATTCGTTCTCAATCCCAATAGTCTGTTTTTCCCAAATCTAGATCAAGTTAGTCCGTATGTTGTTTTATCATAAAGTAAATAGGAAAATATTCTCAGCAGAATTCTACAAGATTTCTCCGACAGTTGAAATGTTTATCTATTTATTCGTCCTAATTCAATATCTTTATACTCTTCCTCTCATTTTTTATCTTTGCTGGTGTGATGGTACTCCAAAACAATGTTGTATCGTTTATGACTATTGACTATACTTATAGACATAAACGTAGATATTAATTTGATTTGCCATCAGATTTAGGTCGGTAGAAATCTGATGTTCTATAGAAGTATGTGTAGATACCTGACTATACTTATAGACATAAACGTAGATATTAATTTGATTTGCCATCAGATTTAGGTCGGTAGAAATCTGATGTTCTATAGAAGTATATGTAGATACTAATGTATATCTACAGGTACTACCGACCTATCCATCTGTCAAGAAGTGGAAAAATGAAAATCTAGCATGAAAATGTTTCTATATTTCTTGTTCTTATACCTATTGGTATGGTGCCAAATTAAGAAACACGTAGAGATAGAAACTGAAGCGAAATTACCGCTAAAAATATAGGTAATACAGTAAAACAATGCCGCAATATTATCATCCTTACGGAAAAAATGTTAATTACAAAAATGTTTTCCAATAAAGAAGTCGAACCCTAACCTCCCCTCCCTCTGTGGGGGGGGGCACTCATTCTCCCGTGGGGGTTTTTGTTAAAAACAAAAGACTGGCGCTAAATTGGCTTTTTTTTTCGTGAAAATTCCTCTTTGTGAAAATTGTAAGGAGTAGAAATAATTTTTCACAAAGCGAGAGCTGATGCTGTGTGCGTGGATTGCTGAAGGCGGTTTAGCTTCTTAATTTCCTTGGTAAGTTGGTTGGTAAAAATCAGTAAGACTAGCCACTCACTATAAGGTATCAGACCTGACAGACGGACCTTGTCTGGCTAGGGGACATTAAACAGAGAGAAGACTAGCGTCTGGCTGTGGGACTATAAACAGGGAGGAGAACAGCTAACCCTAACCAGCCTAGCAAGCTGGCAGTTCCTCAAAGGGTTCTCTCTGCTTTTAAAGACCAAGCACAAGTCCTCACGATGGTTGACTGCGGTTCAGGACGAGCCAGCCAATTTAACATGGCTAGAGCTAGAGACCATCACCCCGGTGTATAATAGCAGATACAAAAAGACATCTTTTCTTTATTCTGCTATCGCCATTCGGCGAAAGCTAAAGCCGCTACAACAACAACAACAAAGATCAGTAGTTGGTCATCATAAGATATCATGAAATCAACAATTTTCATGTTAAATTGAAGAGCAGTTGATGAACATTCCACCTCTTTGATGAATACGGTTAAAAATCTGATCTCTAGATGACCATGTTATTCACATCAAGAATCTAAACACTTCACAATAACTAAATACCCAGGTACATAATATGTAACTAGGTTTAAATTTAACTACCAGGTATTCGTTAACTAGCAGATAGGTATTAGCTAGATACCCTAGTATTATACAAGCTGGGAAGGGCTAGGTTAGAGGAAAACCATTGATCTCTAGTCACGTATTTCGATGAGGACCTTGATCTTGGCCAACATCTAAGGATTCTAAGGCGTGTTATTAATAAGATGTGAGGAAAATCGCACTTGAAAAACATCACGTCTTACGTGAGAACTAGAGAAAACCCTGGAAAATGATGGTATAATACCTGAAAGACAATTTAACCGATCTTGTAGTTTGTAGGTAGGTACCTAAATGGTTGTGAAGATATCGTACAGCAAAGTTTCAGTATCCTTTCTTGCACGGCGTGGTAATTAAATTCCGAGTCCTACAAAGAAAATTTTACTTTTGTCTGTACATTGATATAATGTTAGATTTACTCTGCAGCCTGCTGATATTCTCTAGGTGTCCGGCCGTTTTTGCATTTTTCTCGATCCTGACTGGGGCTTTCAACGAGCCTAAAAACCAGTTCTGCACCAATCAGGTTGCTTCAAAATGTAAACAATTTCTGGTCGCTTAGGCGATCCCTTTAAAATCTTTTTGCGTTCTTGTTTTTTGCAAATCTCTTTTGGGGTTTGATCCGTAGGTCCCCTGTCCTCTGATTAGGAATCAACCAATGCTTTAGTAGTGTAGTCAATTTCTGTAGCACAAAATATCAAATTAGATATAATTACATATTAGTTATAGGATTCAATATACATTTTAATAAGTTCACGATGGTTGACTGCGGTTCAGGACGAGCCAGCCAATTTAACATGGCTAGAGCTAGAGACCATCACCCCGGTGTATTCCTTTTGTAGTCAGAAATTGGCAACTATCTATAGGTACCTATATTCCTATAGGTAGTAATCTGATGACCTTCTCTTCTGAAGAGCAAGAAAAAATCCCTACCCTCAACAGTCGACCAACAGTCTCAGCTACTAATCAACATTAAAGATCATTAGTTGGTCATCCTAAGATATCATGAAATCAACAATTTTCATGTTAAATTGAAGAGCAGTTGATGAACATTCCACCTCTTTGATGAATACGGTTAAAAATCTGATCTCTAGATGACCATGTTATTCACATCAAGAATCTAAACACTTCACAATAACTAAATAAACAGGTACATAATATGTAACTAGGTTTAAATTTAACTACCAGGTATTCATTAACTAGCAGATAGGTATTAGCTAGATACCCTAGTATTATAAACAAGCTGGGAAGGGCTAGGTTAGAGGAAAACCATTGATCTCTAGTCACGTATTTCGATGAGGACCTTGACCTTAGCCAACATCTAAGGATTCTAAGGCGTGTTATTAATAAGATGTGAGGAAAATCGCACTTGAAAAACATCACGTCTTACGTGAGAACTAGAGAAAACCCTGGAAAATGATGGTATAATACCTGAAAGACAATTTAACCGATCTTGTAGTTTGTAGGTAGGTACCTAAATGGTTGTGAAGATATCGTACAGCAAAGTTTCAGTATCCTTTCTTGCACGGCGTGGTAATTAAATTCCGAGTCCTACAAAGAAAATTTTACTTTTGTCTGTACATTGATATAATGTTAGATTTACTCTGCAGCCTGCTGATATTCTCTAGGTGTCCGGCCGTTTTTGCATTTTTCTCGATCCTGACTGGGGCTTTCAACGAGCCTAAAAACCAGTTCTGCACCAATCAGGTTGCTTCAAAATGTAAACAATTTCTGGCCGCTTAGGCGATCCCTTCAAAATCTTTTTGCGTTCTTGTTTTTATGCAAATCCCTTTTGGGGTTTGATCCGTAGGTCCCCTGTCCTCTGATTAGGAATCCACCAGTGCTTTAGTAGTGTAGTCAATTTCTTTAACACAAAATATCAAATTAGATATAATTACATATTAGTTATAGGATTCAATATACATTATAATAAGTTCAATTATGTACGTAAGTACCTACCTTGAAACATTGAACTCTATAAAGATCAGTGGACACTCGTCACAATGGTCTTTAATAGTTGCACAAAATAAAGCGCTCCCATTGGTTAGTCATTGGTAGTGAAAGCTCCTTGTTGATTGATTGGGTTACCAACGACCTTGAGGTGTAAAACTGGTTCTTGCGAACTGTCTACGAGCACGTTCGGAGGTCAAAAAACACTCTAACATGAACCTGCAGACCTGGATTACTAACGCTCAGAATGTCTGACACACCCAGGTCTAAAATCTGCCAGATGGTCGCAAAGTGAGCGACCGGTATCAGACAGTCGGAAAGTGTGTGACGGGAAAAGCTTCCGGGAAAGTGTGTGACGGGAAAAGCTTCCGATCTCTGTCACACGGTCTGAGCGTGAGAGGTTTGAGCTGGATTTGAACGGTGCTATGCATATTCGCGAGTCAAGTATGTTTGGGCCGGCCATTCACTATTCTATTAAGATTGTGCCTCGGTACCGCTTTCGCATTACTCCAAGGCAACCTGTCAGGTCTACCTGTTAGTGAATGGCAGCTAGAGAGTCAGAAGCAACAAAAATCTAATCAATTCATGAGTCATAGTCAGAACATATCAGTTGTTCACATCATCACATGTTGCACACAGGTCGGCCTAACACACATAAAATGGTAAGTTGGTTCGAGGAGGGGGGTAACATGTGAAAAATTCCCTCCAACATGTGGTGACTGGTGAGATTTTACATATGATTTTCCCCCCTCGTTCTCATCCAGTTTTAGAATTCATATATGGAGTTCAAAGTTTATGCAAAAGTTCCTTAAGAGTATCAGGGAAACTTTACCGTACAATTTTTTTTCCCCACCCTTCGTATCCCGAGTTCCTGACGTACTTTAGGGAAATTTATATCAAATTTATACCATAAGCTGGGAGGGAGAGCTAGCGAAAAAAAGGAATAGGTAGAGAGAGGGGGGGGGAGCTAGGAAAAAGAGAAGAGAAGGGAGAGAGAGGGGTAAAGCTTTTTTTCCTTCGAAACCAGTAAAAGTTCAAATCCATAACCCTTTACCTTCCCCTCTTTTCCTTCTCTCTTCCCCTATCGTTCCGCCTTTGTGACGCTTCCAGATTAAATTCCCTTTTCCCTTCTCTCCTTACCTCTCCCTCCCTCCTTGCATCTCCTTCTCTCCCCTAAAGTTCGACAAAATAGAAATAGGAAATAACAATTTCATATGCAGAAACATCAATTTTTCGTCGAGGGAGGGGTTGAAAGAAAATTGAAATGAAATGGAAGGGGAAAAGAAAGAAGAATAATAGAAAGAAGAAAAAGATATAGGCTGGCGCTAGATTTGGAATATTAAAGCCCGTGATCCGGGGGCACTTAATATCTATATTTCCATTCCAAAAGCATTCCTGGTCTCTATCTTTTTCATAGGTTAGGTTTTGCAGGGACCTACGCGCTACTAACAGTCGTAGCCGCTTGTCTACGCTTCCTATGCGGGCTTAAAGTCGGACAATCCCTTCAAGTTCAACTCGAAAGTAAGCCGCAGATAGCCCCCCACACACCAATGTCCTTCTAATCCCCTCCCTGGACGCTGGTAGTTAAAAGGTTTTCGTTGATAAAAGTCTTCTTTCCCCTCCTATCTGAACGTCACAAAAAAGCATGCAAAGCACGTAGCTCCAGCTTTTCTCCAGCGCCATGCACACAACCTTTCCAAAACAGATTGTTAAAAGTCTTTTCCATAATATCAACCTTTTTAATAAAATATTTCTGCAGCAACGACCATCGCAAAAGTTCGCTCTCCATATTTCTGCTTTTTTCGCTGGAAATTGGAAAAATAATCAGACTGGTGGGGTATATTCCTTTTTGTTTACGTTTTTGACTCGGAGTATTTTATCGTTTGTTAATGTGTTTGCTCATTAGAGAGTTGTACATATCATCATCAGCATGGTTTACATTCTCATTAGCCTCATTAGTCTCATTACAGATGGAAGGTTGTAATCTCAAGCTTGGTTCTCCATTAGGAACTTCATTTCCATGACAGATAATATGGTGTACACACGAGTGCAAAAAAAAAAAAAATACGGGGTTCCATAATATCAACCTTTTTAATAAAATATTTCTGCAGCAACGACCATCGCAAAAGTTCGCTCTCCATATTTCTGCTTTTTTCGCTGAAAATTGGAAAAATAATCAGACTGGTGATTAAAAGTCTTTTCCATAATATCAACCTTTTTAATAAAATATTTCTGCAGCAACGACCATCGCAAAAGTTCGCTCTCCATATTTCTGCCTTTTTCGCTGGAAATTGGAAAAATAATCAGACTGGTGAGGTATATTCCTTTTTGTTTACGTTTTTGAATTTTGACTCGGAGTATTTTATCGTTTGTTAATGTGTTTGCTCATTAGAGAGTTGTACATATCATCATCAGCATGGTTTACATTCTCATTAGTCTCATTACAGATGAAAGGTTGTAATCCCAAGCTAGGTTCTCCATTAGGAACTTCATTTCCATGACAGATATGGTGTACAGGTACAGTGTACACACGAGTGCAAAAAAAAAAAAATACGGGATAGCTTGCATTTCCATCCCTTTACTTATGGCAGCCTTTCCTGAGTGTTTTGAAAATATTTCGACACCTGTTTTGGTACAAGGTAATAATAAGTTTATTGTTAACATTCCGAATCTCCATTAGTCTTTTCTTTATGTATCGCTCCAAGTACCTACTCCATGAAATGAACTCACGCTGTTGTGTTTCTTTTTTGGGTACCGTTTATCCCCCTTTTTTCCGTTTACCTGTCTCTCACTTAATAACCATCTCTCATCTACTTAGTTGGAATAGCAAAGATGATTCTGCAAACTGCCAAACGGCTCACACGGATTAAATGATTCTTTTTCTGTGAGTCTCTGATCAGGATATAGAATTGGAATCTGGATATATTTTCTAAGAAATGAAATATCGATACATCCTTATATTAATGAGCCTCGTTACATCCGTTCTTTTCTCTAACACCATTCTACGATAGAACTCATCTAATGATTAGTCGGCCAGTTACGGAGTCCATATTCCTTCCAGTCAAAGCGCGTGATCGACCCATAATTGTTCACGTAAGTCAA
>NW_007378224.1:34163-71165 GCF_000475195.1 Diaphorina citri | reverse complement strand
AGAAAGTGCACTTCAAGAGAATATTTGGCATAAACTGGACGAAACAAGAAGACATGGAAGACAAACAATAATATGGATGCCCAATACTCCATTAGAAAGACCAAGTTGAGAGACAGAAGTAAATCAGAACCAGAAGACCAGAACAGTAAACACATTTGAAGAAGTAGAGGAGAGGCAAGGAATACCTCAGTGGAGAAAGAATTGGATGCAAATTCTATTCTACTGTATACGTTATCCTTTACCAAGTCTTTCAATTATATGCATTAAAAAAAAAGAGTGTTTCGCCGCCGTTCGTAGCGATGAAACAACTGCTACGATGAAACAACCATGATAAAGTAAGTCTAATTAATGTATTGACCGTTGCAATGAACTCTCAAGAATACGTAAGATACAAATGCTACATTCGACGCATGTGCTCTGTGTCTTAGCATGCCCATCCCGTAGTATATGCCTCTCCATGCCCATCCCGTAGTATGCCTCTCATCAGATGGGCGAGAAGAGACACAATACTTCCCATTTAGGTGCTGGGTCATCTGATCTTACAATGGATTGTCTCCAATATCTTAGACTTCCAAGACGTACATGAAAGCTTTCGTAAACAGCCTACTGCAGAATTGCAGATCTCAAAAGCAGAAAATCCAACACATAAGAGGGTACATAACAATATTCCAAACGCAATATACGAGCTACAGCTCCTAGCTTTGTTAACACTACTAATCTTATATGTTGAGGTGTGGGAACTCTCAGGGTGACTGGGAAAGTCTCAACCTAAAGGTCACGAAAACGGTAGAGGTAGGTAGCTATCTGAAGTTCTTTTTCTTTTCCTGCACTTTTTCTCAATTTTATTAACCTCCTTTATCCTATTCCGCCTGGCTAGGGGACGTTAAACTTGTCTGGCTAGGGGACGTTAAACAGAGAGACGACTAGCGTCTGGCTGTGGGACTATAAACAGGGAGGAGAACAGCTAACTCTAACCAACAGATGGGCGAGAAGAGACACAATACTTCGCATTTAGGTGCTGGGTCATCTCATCTTACAATGGATTGTCTCCAATATCTTAGACTTCCAAGACGTACATGAAAGCTTTCGTAAACAGCGCACTATGAAACACTAGACATACACATCTCTGCAAGTTCCTAATAATATTATTATCAAGGAGTCCAATGTTGCCATTTCAGCAAATGAAATGACCATCTCCCCAAACTATAGTAGAGTGTATTGAACTTTTAGCTGCAAAGATAGATAAAAGATACAATTTTTTACGAGTCCCTTTACTCTAGCAGCGGTATATTGACAAAGATCATAATTATTGTGTTCCAATTCTCAATTATGTATACATATGTATCGAGAACAAAATTCTAAACCTCGTCTGGGATTGAACCCACACCCTCCTGATTATTCCACTGAGGCAGGTAAATATTAGAACGGGGGAAATGCATGATTCCTTGTAACTTGTAACACCATGACACTGTCACTGCCTCCAACACAGACAGATGATAGATAAAAGACACGATTTTTTACGAGTCTCTTTACTCTAGCAGCGGTATATTGACAAAGACCATAATTATTGTGTTCCAATTCTCAATTATGTATATGTATCGAGAACAAAATTCTAAACCTCGTCTAGGATTGAACCCACGCCCTCCTGATTATTCCACCGAGGCAGGTAAATATTAGAACGGGGAAATGCATGATTCCTTGTAACTTGTAACGCCCTGACAGTGACTGCCTCCAACAAAGACAGAAATAAACGATTAAAAATACACACTTTGGAAACATTTCCACAGAAAGTTGGAACGAAAATATTCCAGCATAAAAATTCCGTGAACAGAGAAAAGATGATGAGCACAAGGGAATTCCCCGAATAGCCCGGGGCCAATGGGTTTTAGTGCAGTAATGAAGAGAAAACTCATTTCACATACAATACAGGTATACAAAATAGATGGTACAAAATTACAAAATACAATGTTGTACAAAAGCGCAAAACCGTTCTGAATTGGAGATGGAAAAACAACATTGGATTGCATTGGAGGTGAAATGCTGTTTTTTCTTCGTCCTTCTTTTAAATGAAACAAATGGAAGAGATAGAAGGGAGGGAGAGAAGGGGGAGAGGGAGAGAGAGAGAGAAGGGAAAGAGAGAGAGAAAGATAAAGGGAGGAATAAAGACAGGGGAAAATGGGGGAATAAAGACAGACTATATCACTATATTGAAGAGATAGAATTCATTTCGTTACTTGGGGCACGGTTTTGCAGGTCCATTACTAAAGGCCCGGGTTTACGGCTTTACAAGTTCATGTTGAAAGTGTTTGTTAACTGGTTTTGTTTTGGCTATAAAAAGTTACGAGTGGATGCCCTTCGCACTCAACCAACCTTTGCTATTTCATTAGCAAGGGAAATTTCAGGCTGGTATCTGGTATATCCCCTCCCTGTTTAAAGACGGCCGATTTTCGTTAAAAGTTTTGTGTTTGTTAAGAAAAGTACTGAAAGTGACATGGTCCATGGGCTACTTGGAATCTGTTACTTTCAAGTATAATTCAAAATGGCGGCTCTTCGAAAACATACCTGTATAGTGTATATTGACAACAAAAGATTTTAAATTTAAAAGAGTTATTCTAACTACAATTCGCTCATTTGTATTTTTCATGTAAAAATTATTCCTAGTTAGTCTGTTAGTCAGGGTTGAAAACAAACAGGATTTTAAACTAGATCCTACTATCCCTACAACAACAACAACAACAACAACAACAACAACAACAACAACAACAACAACAACAATTCGCTCATTTGTATTTTTCATGTAAAAATTATTCCTAGTTAGTCTGTTAGTCAGGGTTGAAAACAAACAGGATTTTAAACTAGATCCTACTATCCCTGAGATAATAAAAACAGATCTTGGAAATCTTTACACCTAAATACACACAGCATTGTGTTTAATTATCCGGAGCTGTTTTGTAGTTAATGAAGATGGAAATAAAACACTGCTCCCCCGGTATTCGAACAACATCCTATTCCGCCATATCCTCCTATCCAATGCCTCTTCCCTTCCCTCTCAAGTAACAGTACTTGGTATTTAAATGTCTGGTTACTCGTTGCCTCCTATATACAATTACTACCGCGACCTTTATAGATCTATTGGTGACTAATATCTAGGTACTCTTCACTATTCTACAGTCTATTGGTGTATTTTCGAAGGAAATTTACTATTACAAGTTCCGTGGAATCACTAATAGAATAAATAAATAAAATAATAGAAAGAGGGGGAAAATAACACAACAACAACAACAACAACAACAACAACATCCTATTCCGCCATATCCTCCTATCCAATGCCTCTTCCCTTCCCTCTCAAGTAACAGTCAGTACTTGGTATTTAAATGTCTGGTTACTCGTTACCTCCTAAAAAGTTACAACTTGAACACATTTCTACATCTTGCTTGCAGCTATTAGGATAAATATACTGGCAATGTCAGGAGCGTATTATAACTTTATATTGTGTTTCTTATTATGACCATTAAAAATAATGATCCCTTCCCCCGTCTGTTGGCATTTGTCATTTTCATGATAAATATGGTCAGAATTTAATTTTAGTCAAATTTAGTTCTGTATTTGCCTACAATTCCTTGTATTGTGCATGAACCTTATAGATATAGAATAAAGTTCGATTGGTCTCAAGAAGTAAAGGGGGAAGATGGAGGAGGAGGGGGAGGAAGAGGAGGGGATGGAAAACAGATACAAACAAACAAAGAATGTTACCTATTGTATGATAGAAAGAGGAAGTAGCAAATGTGACCCACCCTCTCTGCACATTTCTTTCCCGTCCTTTCTCGAAATGAAACTAAATGTTTACAACCCTCATCTCTTTTCCTACTCTCTCTCTCTCTCTCTCTCTCTCTTCCTATTTCTCCTTCTTTAGTTCTCAATGCTTTTAAGATAATTATGAAATTGATATTTCTTTTTTTCTTTCTCTTTATTTTCCCCTTCCTCTTTTTTCTTTTTAATACGAAAAAATGTTTCTTGTAATTTCCGTTTGTATCTGGGGCGGCAGTATTTTATCGTTTGTTAATGTGTTTGCTCATTAGAGAGTTGTACATATCATCATCAGCATGGTTTACATTCTCATTAGCCTCATTACAGATGAAAGGTTGTAATCTCAAGCTTGGTTTTCCATTAGGAACTTCATTTCCATGACAGATAATACGAGTGCTTTGATAAATACATAACCCCTAGTCCTTTGACACCAAAAATTAAGTTTGTGAGTCTTTTCTTTCTAATTTGGTCACGAAAGGGTTAATTGAAAACTAGAGTACCTACTACTACAACTACAACTACTACAGTTTGTACCTTACAATAGCGAATATTTGAGAAAATGAGAACCGCAGAAAAAATTACAACACCAGTCCCTAACCAAATGTGCTCTTTACTTTACAATCCCCTAGGGTAGTAACGGATAATTTCACCGGCAAAAATAACACAAGTAAAGTTAGGGAAATGTTATTTCTAGGAACTGTCGACGACCTAAAATCCCAAAAGGGAATTCTCACTAGATCCCTTGTTCCAGTAACAACTTTGCACTTTACGTTTCGCACTTCGGCAAAGTTGTGACGTCATATTACACAAGAAAAACCTTTCAAATTAAACCCTTCAAAAAGTTTTCCCTGGCCATTATTGGAGTTGCGGAATAAGTGCAAAGTTGTAGGTACTTGCTTTCAGTTACTAAAGAATGATATTTATTTACTTGAATAAAAATAATAAAAAAATCACTAAAATTTGGGAGATGAAAAGGTTGAAGATCATGACGCCAAAAGAGATACACCCATAGAACAACAAATACCACCTTTGGATGAAAACATTTCCAATCTCTGTCGTATCTTCTAATGATTACAGACTAACATGACAACCACAGGCAAAACTTGTGCAGCCAAGATGTCTCATGTCACACAAATGAAAACAAAGTAGGATTCCAACATAGGCATCCTAGGAAAACGATGTAGTTGTAAATAAGGTACAAATAGAGATACAGGCCTGGGGAAAAGGTATACTGAAACTAATAAGTGCAGTGTACTGGATAAATACCTTTGCAATCTCCATAGCTTCTAATTCCAACAGACTAACACTGGAACCACAACTGGAAACTTGTAGAGAAGTTACCGAGATGTCTGATAAGTAGTAGGGTTCTTGCATTTCATTTAAAACCCATGGAACACGACTTTTCCATTCGCAGTATTCCCTACACAAGTAAAGTTAGGGAAATGTTATTTCTAGGAACTGTCGACGACCTAAAATTCCAAAAGGGAATTCTCTCTAGATCCTTGTTCCAGAAACTAGTTCCCTTGTTCCAGTAACAACTTTGCACTTTACGTTTCGCACTTCGGCAAAGTTGTGACGTCATATTACACAAGAAAAACCTTTCAAATTAAACCCTTCAAAAAGTTTTCCCTGGCCATTATTAGAGTTGCGGTGGTTGCGGAATAAGTGCAAAGTTGTAGGTACTTGCTTTCAGTTACTAAAGAATGATATTTATTTACTCGAATAAAAATAATAAAAAAATCACTAAAATTTGGGAGATGAAAAGGTTGAAGATCATGACGCCAAAAGAGATACACCCATAGAACAACAAATACCACCTTTGGATGAAAACATTTCCAATCTCTGTCGTACTCGTATCTTCTAATGATTACAGACTAACATGACAACCACAGGCAAAACTTGTGAAGCCAAGATGTCACACAAATGAAAACAAAGTAGGATTCCAACATAGGCATCCTAGGAAAACGATGTAGTTGTAAATAAGGTACAAATAGAGATACAGACCTAGGGAAAAGGTATACTGAAACTAATAAGTGCAGTGTACTGGATAAATACAAAAAAGGTCTCTTTTTGTTCCTATACGTTAGCAGTAGGGGCATTTCCTATAACCCTTTTAAGTATGTGTGAGGCATTTCCTATACAGGGAGTTCCAGAACTTATGGCGGTCGAGTTCTCTCCGAACCAGTTGACACGTACAAATTGAGAGAAAATGTCACTCTTATTGGCTGGGCGGGGCTCGAAAGTTCGTAGCATAAACAAACCCGGATTTTTCCACTAAATTTATTGATTTTGAAAAGTTGGAGCGGAAGTTGGAAAGGAAAAGAATGTTTCTCAGTTTCTCTCTCCTGGCTGTGTTTTCATTTGGCCAAAGTTTTCCTCAACACATTAGAGAAGTTAGTAATCAACACTTGGGGCGGGTTTGATTGTCGGGCGGAAGTTGGAAAGGAAAAGAATGTTTCTCAGTTTCTCTCTCCTGGCTGTGTTTTCATTTGGCCAAAGTTTTCCTCAACACATTAGATAAGTTAGTAATCAACACTTGGGGCGGGTTTGATTGCCGAGACATGGCATGAAATCGCAAACACATGGAACAAGAACAATAGAAGCCACTATGTATTTGGACAGGGCGGTGTGATTGATGAGGGAGAATCATGTACCTTCTCTCGTTATTTGTCATGTTCATTTGTTTCATCTTGTTAGAAGAAACATCAACGTGAATCCTCTCTTTTCTCTCCTGCATCTTCTCAGAAAACACACTTTTGTTCAAATTGTGTTTGAGAACTTTACGATGATGGAACTATAACAAAGCTTTAACCCAGGGAAACCAGAGAAACTTTATACATCTTCAAGCGCTATTTCTTTAGCAAGGGAAATTTCAGGCTGGTATCTGGTATATCCCCTCCCTGTTTAAACTCCCCCAGCCAGACTAAGCTGGTCTATACTCTCTGTTCAAAGTCCACTATCCACCCACTAAAGTATTTAAAAAGTTCATTCATAGGTAAGCTCCAACTTAGTGCAATAAAACAAAGCAAGGTTTGTCATGTTCATTTGTTTCATCTTGTTAGAAGAAACATCAACGTGAATCCTCTCTTTTCTCTCCTGCATCTTCTCAGAAAACACACACTTTTGTTCAAATTGTGTTTGAGAACTTTACGATGATGGAACTATATGTATAACAAAGCTTTAACCCAGGGAAACCAGAGAAACTTTATACATCTTCAAGTAAGAGATAGCTGTATTGGAGTAGTTTCATGATTCTGGCTTTCATACTCATTCACATTGTATGACACCGATGCCACACAGAGTTGCAAAAGTTTTTGTTCGTATTCTCAAGTAATCCAACCGACATACTGACGAATATTCAACACAACTCTTATCAATACCACTATTTATTTATTACATTAATTACTTGGCAGATGATCTCTAGTTTACTTCAGTAAGATCACATTTTGTTCGTATTCTCAAGTAATCCAACCGACATACTGACGAATATTCAACACAACTCTTATCAATACCACTATTTATTTATTACATTATTTACTTGGCAGATGATCTCTAGTTTACTTCAGTAAGATCACATAAACACCATTAGAGAGAGAAAGAGAGAGAGAGAAAGAGAGAGAGAGAAAGAGAGAGAGAAAGAGAGAGAGAGAAAGAGAGAGAGAGAGAAAGAGAGAGAGAGAAAGAGAGAGAGAGACCGACTAGGCTAACTGAAATGTAAGCGGTGTTGGTCACGAGTGCGATTCCTGTCTAGGGCGAACATTGAGAGAGAGAGAAAGAGAGAGAGAAAGAGAGAGAGAGAGAGAAAGAGAGAGAGAAAGAGAGAGAGAAAGAGAGAGAGAAAGAAAGAAAGAAAGAAAGAGAGAGAGAGAGAGAGACCAACTAGGCTAACTGGAATGTAAGCGGTGTTGGTCACGAGTGCGATTCCTGTCTAGGCGAACATTATCCTAGCCCTAAACAGTTAAGGTTCGTTCTCGGAACGGCTGGCTTTCTCCTATCCTGTCCTCGCGATTCCTGTCTAGGCGAACATTATCCTAGCCCTAAACAGTTAAGGTTCGTTCTCGGAACGGCTGGCTTTCTCCTATCCTGTCCTCCCCTCCTCTTCTCTCTTCACTTTCGGGACGAAGTGTCCGTCCTCCGTTCTTGCAAGTTCGGTGTTTCTCTCTATCAAATCCCTAAGAAATCAGTCCACAAGTAAAGTTAGGGAAATGTTATTTCTAGGAACTGTCGACGACCTAAAATTCCAAAAGGGAATTCTCTCTAGATCCTTGTTCCAGTAACAACTTTGCACTTTACGTTTCGCACTTCGGCAAAGTTGTGACGTCATATTACACAAGAAAAACCTTTCAAATTAAACCCTTCAAAAAGTTTTCCCTGGCCATTATAACCATTATTAGAGTTGCGATGGTTGCGGAATAAGTGCAAAGTTGTAGGTACTTGCTTTCAGTTACTGAAGAATGATATTTATTTATTTCTCTTCTCTCTTCACTTTCGGGACGAAGTGTCCGTCCTCCGTTCTTGCAAGTTCGGTGTTCTCTCTATCAAATCCCTAAGAAATCAGTTACATCAGCCGCCATTTTGTTTTAAACGGGACAAGCAAAGAGATTCTCTCTGCAAGTTCCTAATAATATTATTATCAAGGAGTCCAATGTTGCCATTTCAGCAAATGAAATGACCATCTCCCCAAACTATAGTACAGTACCTATATTGAACTTTTAGAACTTTTAGCAGCGGTATATTGACAAAGATCATAATTAATTGTGTTCCAATTCTCAATTATGTATATGTATCGAGAACAAAATTCTAAACCTCGTCTGGGATTGAACCCACGCCCTCCTGATTATTCCACTGGGGCAGGTAAATATTAGAACGGGGGAAATGCATGATTCTTTGTAACTTGTAACTTGTAACACCATGACACTGTCACTGCCTCCAACAAAGGCAGAAATAAACGATTAAAAATACACACTTTAGAAACATTTCCACAGAAAGTTGGAACGAAAATATTCCAGCGTAAAAATTCCTGCGAACAGAGAAAAAATGAGCACAAGGGAATTCTCCGAATAGCCCGGGGCCAATGGGTTTTAGTGCAGTAATGAAGAGAAAACTCATTTCACATACAATACAGGTATACAAAATAGATGGTACAAAATTACAAAATACAATGTTGTACAAAAGCGCAAAACCGTTCTGAATTGGAGATGGAAAAACAACATTGCATTGCATAGCATTGGAGGTGAAATGCTGTTTTTTTTTCGTCCTTCTTTTGAATGAAACAAATGGAAAAGATAGAAGGGAGGGAGAGAAGGGGGAGAGGGAGAGAGAGAGAAGGGGGAGAGGAGGGAGAGAGAGATAAAGGGAGGAATAAAAACAGGGGAAAATGGGGGGAATAAAGACAGTAGATGGTACAAAATTACAAAATACAATGTTGTACAAAAGCGCAAAACCGTTCTGAATTGGAGATGGAAAAACAACATTGCATTGCATTGGAGGTGAAATGCTGTTTTTTCTTCGTCCTTCTTTTGAATGGAAGAGATAGAAGGGAGGGAAAGAAGGGGGAGAGGGAGAGAGAGAGAGAAGGGAAAGAGAGAGAGAGAGAGATAAAGGGAGGAATAAAGACAGGGGAAAATGGGGGAATAAAGACAGACTATATTGAAGAGATAGAATTCATTTCGTTAGTTGGGGCACGGTTTTGCAGGTCCATCACTGAAGGCCCCGGGTTTACGGCTTTACAAGTTCATGTTGAAAGTGTTTGTTAACTGGTTTTGTTTTGGCTATAAAAAATTACGAGTGGATGCCCTTCGCACTCAACCAACCTTTGCTATTTCTTTAGCAAGGGAAATTTCAGGCTGGTATCTGGTATATCCCCTCCCTGTTTAAACTCCCCCAGCCAGACTAAGCTGGTCTACTCCCTGTTTAAACTCCCCCAGCCAGACTAAGCTGGTCTACTCCCTGTTCAAAGTCCACTATCCGCCCACTAAGGTATTTAAAAAGTTCATTCATAGGTAAGCTCCACCTTAGTGCAATAAAACAAAGCAAGCTTACGAGAGTAGTGCAGTTAATGCAAAACGGTCTACGGTCGTCAATCAGGAAAAACTTTTTCAATTAAAACTTTACTCCCAAGTAAAAGAGATACTGCGACAGAAAAAAAAGCACAATCGTCCTCATGTCTCTCTCTATTTTACACCGACTAACATACTTGTACGTTGAGACTAACATCTGCATGTGCTTACCATGAATGCATAGTAGAGGTTTTTCAAGAATAAAATTTATACTCAACAGATTTGTCTACCCGGAAAAAATGTATTTTGCAGGATATGATAAATTATGATATCCACTGAAATAGCGAGCTTCCAGGAGATTTCCAACAAGTGAAGGCCCGTACGGGATTGACAATATTTTTGGCCCTTTGGTTCATTGGTTCGGTACGGTACAAACAAAACACGTTGGAAAATCCCGGATTCGATGTACTGCATCGATAAAAAATATGTACTCTTGTAGGTACATAATTCGATTGCAAGATAATATTTCGGGATTACTTCAATGGTTGGTGATGTTCTCGTAATGAACCAGCAGTCCCAACACCCACTAAATGGAAAGTATTGTGTCTCTTCTTGTCCTTCAGATGAGAGACATACTCCAGGATGGGCATGCTACGACACAGACCACCCCAAAAATAAAAAATATAAAAATTGAATACATTTGATCGGATTCCCCCCCCCCCTTAAATATACGATTATCTAAAATTAAAACAATTTATATTAAAAAACAAAATAAGGCGGACGCCTACGCCTTCAGCGTAATATCACAAAGGCTACAATACATTTTAAATTATAGGGATAAAAAAAACACACCTACACACACAAGCAAAGAAGTGCCTTTTTCGGTTCTACAGGATAGTCAGGTTAAATATGGGGCCTCGGGAGTAAAGGAGATGGTTTTTCCGACCTTTTTTTCGGCCCTCGAGTAAGAAGAGATATTACTAGGGAGTACCCTACTCCGTAGGCCGCAGAGTCAGAAGGTTATACAGGGCAGGATAGGGCCGAGTTGAATAATTAAGCAAAGGAGGATCCTATTTAAAATCCCATTTCCACTAATGTCACCAACACACTTGTACATACATATTTACATAAACTTTTACCTTTGACTTTGCAAACTTTCCCTTCGGAAGGAAGTGGAAAGACTTGTAATGTCCCGTTCAACTTCACCACTTGACCTCTCTACCTGCCCGGCCTTCGATACTTTCTATTGAATTCAATTAAAAGTGTAAATTTACACAATCCAACACAATTTAAACAGCAAATATATACTCTTTCTAAATTGCTCTCCAAACTCGTGCTTCCAACTTTTCAACCCATCCCACTGCTTTCCTCTGAACACACATTCACACACACTGCACACACCCTCCATATGTGCCATTTGTAGTTCCGAGCACCTCTTTTTCTGGATTTTATTAAATTTTAAAATTTTTGGACATTTCCTGTGATTAAATTTATCACCACACACACGGAACCCTTTATTTGAAATTTTTTGAATTAAAATTGGACCCTCTTCTGACCTTTTTTACTTTCCTTATCCTATAGGAAGGAAAGTAATGTAATCGGGTCAAATTTTTGACAGTCAGTTTTTAGTGCCAAAACACGTTTTGAGGTCCCTAGAGCCTAAATCCAAAATTTCAGCCATTGGTCCATGTGTGTGTCTGTCTGTAAACAAAATATCTCGAGAACGGTAAGAGCTAGAGACTTGAAATTTGGTATCCATGTAGATGTCAAATGTGACAAGGATGCGACACGAAACTTTTGGTAAAGATCGGTGCAACGCTTGGCGGTATTTTGGCCGCTTTTTGGTGTAATTCAATAATATCTAAGGAACGGTATGAGCTCAAACGCATGGTAAATTGAATTAGAGAAAAAGAAGAGTGCAATCCAACACACTTGTACATACATATTTACATAAACTTTTACCTTTGACTTTGCAAACTTTCCCTTCGGAAGGAAGTGGAAAGACTTGTAAAGGCCCGTTCAACTTCACCACTTGACCTCTCTACCGGCCCGGCCTTCGATACTTTCTATTGAATTCAATTAAAAGTGTAAATTTACACAATCCAACACAATTTAAACAGCAAATATATACTCTTTCTAAATTGCTCTCCAAACTCGTGCTTCCAACTTTTCAACCCATCCCACTGCTTTCCTCTGAACACACATTCACACACACTGCACACACCCTCCATATGTGCCATTTGTAGTTCCGAGCACCTCTTTTTCTGGATTTTATTAAATTTTAAAATTTTTGGACATTTCCTGTGATTAAATTTATCACCACACACACGGAACCCTTTATTTGAAATTTTTTGAATTAAAATTGGACCCTCTTCTGACCTTTTTTACTTTCCTTATCCTATAGGAAGGAAAGTAATGTAATCGGGTCAAATTTTTGACAGTCAGTTTTTAGTGCCAAAACACGTTTTGAGGTCCCTAGAGCCTAAATCCAAAATTTCAGCCATTGGTCCATGTGTGTGTCTGTCTGTAAACAAAATATCTCGAGAACGGTAAGAGCTAGAGACTTGAAATTTGGTATCCATGTAGATGTCAAATGTGACAAGGATGCGACACGAAACTTTTGGTAAAGATCGGTGCAACGCTTGGCGGTATTTTGGCCGCTTTTTGGTGTAATTCAATAATATCTAAGGAACGGTATGAGCTAGACTTGAAATTTGGTATGTAGTCCACAAATGAGACAAGAATGTAACACAAAACTTTTGGTTAAGATAGGTGCTGCGGTTGGCGGTGTTTTGACCGCTTTTTGGCGGTTTTCGACCGTTTTCTGGCGGTTTTCAGCTATACTGACAAAACGGTTAGAGATATTGAAAAAGTTACTAAAGAACATAAAAATAAGCATCATTCAATAGGATAAGGAAAGTCGTGTGATGTTCACACCAGATTTTTCTTTCTTGTAATTGAATTAGGAGTATAATGCAATATATTATAATGGAAGCCTATCTAAGTATAAAGTTATAGTTGGTGAATGCTAATGTCAAGGCAGCTTTTTTTCTATATACAGTGTGAATCAAGAACATCGTTGGACAATGGTAGCGATATTATCAGAATTGAAAGATTTTATACGAATTAAAACAATTTTAATTTTTAATAATGAGATATTGAAAAAGTTACTAAAGAACATAAAAACAAGCATCATTCAATAGGATAAGGAAAGTCGTGTGATGTTCACACCAGATTTTTTAATATAGCTGTTATTAGATTTATTAATACATATTATTAGATTTATTAGTATCAGACCTTACCTCCACAGGGAGTTGTACCATTTGATAAATTCGTAAATTCTCACCCACCCAACTTTTCTCTCTTTCTCTCTCTCTCTCAAACAATTTTAATTGTACCTGTAATTAAGGTTGTCTAAACATTGGTGCAAGATTGATTACAGTGTTGCCAAGCGTAAAAATTAGAAAAATGCCCAAATGTGCAAACATTTTGCGTGACCATATGGTCACGCGGGACTAATATGGGTTAACTTCTGTGAAAAATTGATCCTCTTTGTTAAAATCCAATAAATCCATGGGAAATTAACAGCTCTTGTGGGTTACTTAAATACCAAGCAACTTTTGTTGAACTTGGAACAAGATCTATTACCAATAACAAAGCTTTTTCGTCTCCCCCTCTCCCAAATTCATCCCCTAGTCCACAGTATCATGTTGACTTCATGTGGTCAAATTGTGGACTCTGGCACTTGCACAGAAGTCAGCATCAATTTCATCATCGAGTTATAGGCTCGAAGGTTAGGCATTTCGAGATGGCTTTACAAGTTTAAAATTAGGACTGACATGACTGTGTAGCTGACATTTTTTGCTTTCTTTACTTCCTATGTTATCTTTCTTTCCCTGCTGGCCATGTCAAAGCATGCTTTTGATTCTGAAATTAGAGGCAGAGGAAAATGTCAAGTTAAAGTCAAAAATGCTTTGACATTTTGAACATCACAGTGTAATTTTCGTTTCTCACATTTTCAAGTCCACTTTCTTTTGATATATTGGTGAAGATTTGAGAACTGAAAAATGTATGTACCTAGGTAGTTAAGGGTGTGGATTCAGTCAACCGAAGATTTAAATTTACAAAGTTCTATTATAAATCTGACTTTCTGATGGTTTTGTTACCCTTTATTTTGTGTCATATCTGATTTCTGCGAACTTGGGTAATAGGTGCCTGGTTACGAAAACACTCCAACTTTTGTCTCGGACGATGGTCTTTCTCTAGCCTCTCTCCTTCTCTTCACTTTTTCTCCTCTCTTTCTTCCCTAAGTATGTCCAGAAAAGATTTATTGGCAAAATACTCTCTCCCATTTTCAATGAACTCATCGAGTTTGAAATTTAACGCTGAAATCCAAAGCCAGGTCAAATGGAATTCCGATATGAGATTTGCTGAAAGAAAAAGTGGCGGAATACGGCGAAACGAGACGAAGGGAGAGAAAAGACAGATGGTAAAGTGAAAGAGAGAGAGAGAGGAGGAGGAGGAGGAAAGATAGAGATGGAGTAGAGAGAGAAATTGAGGGTAGAAAGAGAGTAAATACCATAAAGAGAAAGAGGGGTAAAAGAAGTAGAGAAAGGGAGGGAGAGAGGGGGAGAGAGAGAGAAAGAAAGAACGAGAGAGAGAGAGAGAGAGACTGTGTCAAAGTCGTCATGAGATGAAATAAATCTTGCTTTTAACGAAATAACGAAAAAGAAGAAGAAAAAGGATTTCCATTAGGCGAAGAACCAAAAGTTAGATCACCATATAACTATGTACAGCACGAATCCTTTCTGAGTTGTACTTACCAAGCTAAGTACAACTCTAACAGCTGTATACGTCTAAAACCAACATTGCATTCCCCAATCCCCATACTTCCATAGAATTAAACAGGATTCCTGGATGAAGTTGGATTCAGTTTATCCTTTCTCATATCCCACAGGTTTAGAAAATACCTACATATTGAAGGTGCGAGTATGTAGGTACTAAGTTGGATTCAGTTTATCCTTTCTCATATCCCACAGGTTCAGAAAATACCTACATATTGAAGGTGCTTAGAGGAAAGAACGGAAAGCTATCGAATAGGTTGTCCAAACGTCCTAATCACTACACTGTTTGAAAAGGTCCAAAGATCCTAATAATAAAACTAAAACGGAAGAAATATTTTAGAAAATTTTAATCAATTCATTGCGATAAAGACTTTTTTTATTCAACAGTATACCCAGTCAAAATATAGTTATTGTTGTTCATTAGAACGGTCCCCTCCACTATCAAATTCAAACTTCATCAAAATGGTTCACAAGGACTTTGAGTGAGTAAAAAAGAAAAAGGAAGAGCTAGTGCATTAATGCATTAATAAAATAAGAGATAAGTAAATGGAATAATATAATAAGAGATAAAATTGAATCCAAGAATAACACGACACGAACTAAAGAAAAGCAAATGGAAACAGAATAAGGAAATGAAGGAATAGATTCGAGAGACTTGTGAAAGAATGTGAAAAATTAATGGTCTTTATGAAAAATTCATGGACAAATGCAAACATAATTTGAAGACAGTGAGCAGAAGATGATGTTACCTACACATTTTCTTCTGAGACGTATGCTTTTGAATTATTTCACCTAGATAAATTTTATGACATTACTTGGACTCGAACCGCCAACCTCCAGATCCAAAGTCCAACGCGTTAACAACTGCACCACAGAGGTTGGTAAACTTCATCAAAATGGTTCACAAGGACTTTGAGTGAGTAAAAAAGAAAAAAGAAGAGCTAGTGCATTAACGCATTAATAAAATAAGAGACAAGTAAATGGAATAATATAATAAGAGATAAAATAGAATCCAAGAATAACACGACACGAACTAAAGAAAAGCAAATGGAAACAGAATAGGGAAATGAAGGAATAGATTCGAAAGACTTGTGAAATAATGTGAAAAATTAATGGATAAATGCAAACATAATTTGAAAAGTTGGATTCAGTTTATCCTTTCTCATATCCCACAGGTTCAGAAAATACCTACATATTGAAGGTGCGAGTATGTAGGTACGTAGGTACCTAGGTATTTACTATGTACTCTGTTAGACAATACCTATCACTCCTATCAGTATCCCATACTATTCCATTGTTTGCTTTCCGTGTCCACACCATGAAGTTGTGGATTAAGTGGTTTAAATTTAAACCCTTAAGGTTAAGGATTGGGAATTTCCTTGTTTCTATCTCCCTCTGGTCGCCTCCAATGGGGGTATTTTCTGGGTTCCACTCAATTCAATCTGAATTTCAATGTTTATTCAATTTATTCTGATGAAATTAACTATTGATCCCAGCACCCTTTGATAATTGGTTTCCTAATCCCTTCCCTCTCAAACCCAATCTTTCCCTATCCCAACTCCAAGGGGATCCCAACCAATACAACAATAGGTACTATTCTGATTTCTGATGAAATCAACCCATTGATCCCAGCACCCTTTGATAAATTGGGTTCCTAATCCCTCCCCTCTAAAATCCAACCCCTCCTAATCCCAAGGGGATCCCAAATAATGAGTACTATTCTGATGAAATCAACCATTCATCCCAGCACCCTTTCATAATTGGTTTTCAAAAATAGGTAGGTACTATTCTGATTTCTGATGAAATCAACCATTGATTCCAGCACCCTTTGATAAATTGGGTTCCTAATCCCTCCCCTCTCAAACACAATCCCTCCTAATCCCAAGGGGATCCCAACTAATAAGTAATATTCTGATGAAATCAGCCATTCATCCCAGCACCCTTTCATAATTGGTTTTCAAATACCTCCCCTTTGGGCCCTATCAAACCCAATGCCAATCACTGAACCTAAACCTAATCCCTCCCAATACCAAAGGGATCCCAACCATCCAACCAATACGCTTTTGAATTTAAATCGTCCAAAATAATAGGAATTTCAAAAGAAAGAAGTAAAAATAAATAAAAATAATAATTATAAAAAATATGGTGCGAACATCACACGACTTTCCTTATCCTATTGAATGATGCTTATTGGGGTGTTCTTCTTCTACCCTAACTTTTACAATATCTCTAACCGTTTAGTCGGTATAGCTGAAAACCGCCAAAAAACAGTCGAAATCTGTTCAAAAGCGGTAAAAATACCACCAACCGCAGCACCTATCTCAACCAAACGTTTTGTGTCGCATCCTTGTTGGTTTTCAAATACCTCCCCTTTGGGCCCTCTCAAACCCAATGCCAATCACTGAACCTAAACCTAATCCCTCCCAATCCCAAAGGGATCCCAACCATCCAACCAATACATTGGTTTCCCATTTGTGAACTACATACCAAATTTCAAGTCTCTAGCTCATACCGTTCCCGAGATATTTTGTTTACAGACAGACAGAGGTTTTCAAATACCTCCCCTTTGGGCCCTCTCAAACCCAATGCCAATCACTGAACCTAAACCTAATCCCTCCCAATCCCAAAGGGATCTCAACCATCCAACCAATACATTGGTTTCCCATCATACCACAATGTGGAACCCCAGATTCTTGTTCACTTCTATCTCTTTCTCTTCACTCATCATTAGGTTTTTGTTTCTACATCATTTATCATTCTCCTCCTTCTCTCTCATCTTTTTATCCTTACCCATCATTATATTGTTGTCAATCAATTTTCTTTTCTCTCAACTCCACTGTGTGAGAGAAAATTACAGGAAGATGTTGAATGACGTGAAGAAAGGAGAGGAAGCAGACCTCTCCTACTCATTGTGTGTTAGGAACAGCACAATGGACGTAAAAGGTGAAATAGTCTGGAATTCTGGATACTTTATGTTTCAATATGAGTGCCCATTTGTGTCCATATTGATATGGCGAGCCCATCGACCAGATGTTACATCTGCAGATAGCTTCTGTCACTGGTGGAAAGTCCCAGGCGGATGATTCCAGCGGCTGTCTTTTCAGTGGACATTAACTACTGAACTGGCCCCCCCGGATGTGGGTTTACCTTAGGGCCAACCACCCGATGTAAACGCCCTGCGGGGCAAATTGTTGCGAAGCTCAGAACACGCCTCAAATCGGACTGAAAAGGTCTGTCACAATGCATGGAGGCGATCTAAATTAGAGAAGATCATCCACATACTTGAAGCTTAAAGCTCGAAAGGAACAAGAAGCAATTGTCATAAGAAGAAAGAAGATCTATGAAAGAATTGATTGCCATAGACCTGAGCTGTTCCCTCCTCAGTCGACACAAACTTCAGCTATTCTGCTAAAGTTTTAGACGAGGAGGGTTCAGCTCAAAGTTTATTGAGCTCGAGATTGAATTGATCTGAAGAATAAAATAAAAAAAAATCCTACCTACCTAAAAAATCCTCCATCAAACCTCTCTTAAAAAATATTTGGGGCCAGTCTTCAGCAAATCAATGCTTTCGCTGATAGTCGTTCTCAACTTCCCCTCTAGGGGGGCATTATTTTAAGTTGCCAACCCACACACAGTCTGTTAGTGGAATTAATGCTTGAGCAATAGTTGAGAACGTGTATTTTGTCCATATACACCTGTATAAATATGGGTGCAAGACCACCAGCTAAGGACCATACTGTACTAGTACATAAATATAAGGATTTATACTACTTATAGCTTCCCCTTATGAAAATCTGATCACACGCCACTGATTCGTGCTTATGTTCCTCTCATTGGTCAGAATAGATTGGATGAGTTTCGAGGGTTTCAGCTTCAGGAAAGATGGATAGGTCTGCGGTTTCCATGCTTTAACGCTGTGAAAGCAAGAGTCGGGAAGAGTGAAAAGTAGCTGCTAGCTGCCCTATTAGCAGAAGCATTAATGCCTGTCCCAAGGCAGCCTAGTTTTGTAAAAATTATAATTACCTACCTAATGTAGCTTGAGCTTGGAATGGAGCGCACCTGCCTTGTAAGCACTGAAGTCGCGAGTTCAATCTCTAATCGGGGCGAAATTTATCCTAAACAGATAAGGTTCGTTCCTGGAACGACCGACTTTCTCACATCCTGTCCTCCTTCTCTCTTCGATTTCAGGATGATAAGACTTCTGCCGTCAGTGAAAGCAAGAGTCGGGAAGAGTGAAAAGTAGCTGCTAGCTGCCCTATTAGCAGAAGCATTAATGCCTGTCCCAAGGCAGCCTAGTTATGTAAAATTATAATTACCTACCTAATGTAGCTTGAGCTTGGAATGGAGCGCACCTGCCTTGTAAGCGCTGAAGTCGCGAGTTCAATCTCTAATCGGGGCGAAATTTATCCTAAACAGATAAGGTTCGTTCCTGGAACGACCGGCTTTCTCATATCCTGTCCTCCTTCTCTCTTCGATTTCAGGATGATAAGACTTCTGCCGTCACCTGTCATAGTTGCTTCTATAAAACCTATAACTATTTTTTTTTCTTTCCTTCTTAAAAAAAAAAAAAAAAATCCTTTAGAAGTGGACTGTTGGTCGTGGGCGTGGGTGCTATATTGGGTTTAATTTTTGATGTGTTTAACGACAATTTTTCCGCTTTTTACTGTCACACCCGTCAAAACAGATTAGCCGGAGAGGAAAGAGGAGATAGAGGAGAGAGGAGTGCAAACATTTTTATTTATGACATAAAAAAAGTTATGGGGGTATGGGTATCCGAAAAGTAATTACGAGTCGTAATTTGGCCACAGTTGTCAGAAATAAAATGCTGTACATTCAGCAAAATTTATTTATTTTTGGGTGGTAGAGCTTTAGAAATAGGCAAATACATCGTACCCACCCAACTGATGGTCTTGTGTATGTAAAATCTATATTAGATATTAATGGATTTAGGTATTGAACTAATAAGTTTTTTTTTTCTTTCTGTACTAATAAGATCGAGCTCCAGGGAAATTGTGTTTTTGGCACATCCATCAAACAAAATATAGTGTATCTAAATCCAATGAAAATAAGTTGAAAATCCCTCTTGGTCATAGTTACAAAATAATATATTTTCCTCACCCTGATATGATGCTATTTATGGAAATCGCTGTCTAATTCACACCCCATATTTACAGAGTCAATCTGACGTCATCTGTCTTTTCCTTGGAAAGTCCTATACAACGAAACCTGTATAATACCACGCTATACATTTCTATACAACGAACAACCTGTATAATACCACGCTATACATTTCTATACAACACTTTATGAAGATGTTTATTGAACTTTGGTGTCCCAAACGACCTTGGCTCTAGGAACAACCTGTATAATACCACGCTACATTTCTATACAACACTTTATCAAGATGTTTATTGAACTTTGGTGTCCCAAACGACCTTGGCTGTAAGTAATGGTTATTCCTGCATCTTTAAGATGGACTTCAACCTACAAGCTCTTATTGTATTGCTGATGGATCATAAATAAAGATAAGAGGTTGACTAAGTATTCCAGGCACTGACTATTGGAACTAATTGCCTAGAATCCTAGATTGTGGCACTGTACCTACAAGATCTAAGTCGATATTGGTAGTCCTAGTCATAAGCACCTATCATGAAGAATATCTAGCAATTCTTAAAACTCGAAAATTCCCGCCCCCTCCTCCTAGGTATTAAACTCAGTTTTAAGCTGATAATACTATAATACCTACCTAATTGAATTGTATGATGGTACCTACCTAGTCAGTGGTCACCTAACCTATAATAGGTATTTCACTGTCACATTTTGGCTAGGAATGGGGCGGTGCCACGGTCTTTAACATACCTGTAGGTAGGTACTCTTTTGCATAATAGGTAGGTGTAGCTATCCATCTAGGTCTTTTGCACATATACATATAGGTACCTACATGGCTAGATACCTATCCATCCTCTTTCCAACCGGGTACACGTCGCGTCGTATTGCATTGCTTCGTGCATTCTATGTCTCTACTTTCTATTTCTACATAGGACCTAAATCTAACCGCGACTCCCTCAGAATTTATTTTCAAGTTCGTTATAATTTCTTATTTGAGTTGGGTACGTTTTGTCTACGCTGTGTTTGTCTTTATACATTCTATTTAGTTATATTTCTATAGCAGACCTCATTTCCATATTTACACGAGCGCTGATGCCTTCCCATTCTTGTTGTCACTTGAAATTCATGTCGCATAGTTTGTGAATGTTGATGGGGTACAGAAGCTACCGCAATAAATAATATCGATCCTCAAGTGTATCTCCATTGCACCTTCTCCGTCACTGAAGCTTTGTTTGCGGCGAATATTACGACAAAATACTCACAAAATCAATTATCTACCGCAATAAATAATATCGATCCTCAAGTGTATCTCCATTGCACCTTCTCCGTCACTGAAGCTTTGTTTGCGGCGAATATTACGACTAAATACTCACAAAAACAACTATAAATAGCTGAAACCATAAGATCCTCATTATGTGCCTTATGCAGGAAGTTTACTTTAGAAAATCACTCATAATTTGTTTTTCTCTTCTTGTGTTCACAGGGCAACAAGAGTTCTTCTTCAGTAATGCGGCTCAACGGGCTCAATTCCTGCAGCAGCAACAACAACAGCTGCAGGCAGCACCATCCCCTCAGCCGCAACAATTCTCAAACTTCTTCCAGCCCATAAACTCTGGACCATTCTCACCCTTTCGACCACAAGACATATCATCTAGTAGTCAACCACAGTTTCAAAGCTTCCAGCAAACTTTTCCTTCCCAACCAACAGCATTTCAACTACCACCACTTCAAAGCTCTGTACCAACAAATAGATTAGCCGGAGAGGAAAGAGGAGATAGAGGAGAGAGGAGTGCAAACATTTTTATTTATGACATAAAAAAAGTTATGGGGGTATGGGCATCCGAAAAGTAATTACGAGTCGTAATTTGGCCAGAGTTGTTATGTCAGAGATAAAATGCTGTACATTCAGCAAAGTTTATTTTTGGGTGGTAGAGCTTTAGAAATAGGTAAATACATCGTACCCACCCAACTGATGGTCTTATGTATGTAAAATCTATAATTAGATATTAATGGATTTCGGTATTGAATTAATAAGTTTTTTTTTCTTTACTAATAAGATCGAGCTCCAGGGAAATTGTGTTTTTGGTACATCCATCAAACAAAATATAGTGTATCTAAATCCAATGAAAATAAGTTGAAAATCCCTCTTGGTCATAGTTACAAAATAATATATTTTCCTCACCCTCTGATATGATGCTATTTACGGAAATCGCTGTCTAATTCACACCCCATATTTACAGAGTCAATCTGACGTCATCTGATGTCTTTTCCTTGGAAAGTCCCCTGAGGAAATACTTGACTGAAAGTAGGTTCTAAATAAAATGAAATTGAAAAATATTAAGGAGAAAAAAATCAATTTATTTTCTGCGAAATTCTAAAATTAGAATTTTAAATTATATCTACCTACATTAAATACCCAGTATCCACCTTCGTATTAGTGTTGTTCTTTTCCGTTTTCAATTTAAAAGACTTACTTGGAAATAAAGGAAAAAACGCAGGAAAATGGGAAATATGATTTCTTTTTCAATTTTCCAATGTTAAATTATTATTACTGCGAAATATTTTTCTCTGAAAAAAAAAAAAAGTAAGGAAAGGCATTAGGGCCTTGATGAAAATTTATTACTGTACCAGCTTTTTTTGACGAACTTTTATGTCCTTCCGTTGCCTTTCTATGTATTTCAGTAGATGAAAGAATTGGGTTCCATGTTTCAAAGCGGTGACTTTTCTTTGAATTTGTCAGTACCTCTACCTAGGTATGTGTGTCAGTCTGAACCATAAGTCCATTAATTTGGTTCTTATTCGTTCTCAATCCCAATAGTCTGTTTTTCCCAAATCTAGATCAAGTTAGTCCGTATGTTGTTTTATCATAAAGTAAATAGGAAAATATTCTCAGCAGAATTCTACAAGATTTCTCCGACAGTTGAAATGTTTATCTATTTATTCGTCCTAATTCAATATCTTTATACTCTTCCTCTCATTCTTTATCTTTGCTGGTGTGATGGTACTCCAAAACAATGTTGTATCGTTTATGACTATACTTATAGACATAAACGTAGATATTAATTTGATTTGCCATCAGATTTAGGTCGGTAGAAATCTGATGTTCTATAGAAGTACGTAGAACCAACAAATAATCAAAACTTCAACTTTATTACTTCTTCTAGAGCTTCTCCACCTGCACCACAGACTTTTCAACCCATTAAACCACAAACGAGCTTTCAACCATCAAGTAATTTTAGGCAGCAAAAGCAACAACAGCAACAGCCTTTCTCCAGTGTGCCTACAGCTACTCGTGGTGATTCCAGGTTTCAGTTTACTCCATTTTCTTCAGGAGAAACTCAACCTCAACCTCCACGACCAACTTTTCAAAATAATGTACCCGTCTCTACAAGTAATTTTAGGCAGCAAAAGCAACAACAGCAACAGCCTTTCTCCAGTGTGCCTACAGCTACTCGTGGTGATTCCAGGTTTCAGTTCACTCCATTTTCTTCAGGAGAAACTCAACCTCAACCTCCACGACCAACTTTTCAAAATAATGCACCCGTCTCCTCATTTCAAAGTCCTCAAGCTTTTTCAGAAGTTTTTCACGACGACACTCCTAAGCAACAGTTTAATGGCTTTGTCAATAATGAGCAACATAAAGATAATATAGATGATTTTATTCCTCAAAGTCGGTGGAGAAATACAAAAGCCAATACAGAAGTTGATACTAACAGACTTCAAAGGAAACCTCAGCCTGCTCCAAGAGCACCAAGTCCTCCCCAAGCCCGAATTCCAAATTTTCCATCAGATGAGGAAAATGATAGTAACGATTCTAACTCTCTTGGTCAACCAAACTCAGATTATGATGAGTCCCCAACCTTCTTCAAGCAACCTCAAACACAGACTATCAAGCAAAATAACTTCATAAGAAATGGACCTGTAGTTGAACCAAAGAAAGAAAACCTTTCACCTAAAACGAGGTTTGAAATTTCTACCTATAGACCTCAACATCAGTTTATACCAAGAGGATCTATAGAAGATGAAAATGAAGAGGAGGAAGAACTAGAAAATGGAGAGGATGAAGAAGAATATATTGATGAACCAGTCAAGAACTCAGATTATGATAAGTCCCCAACCTTCTTCAAGCAACCTCAAACACAAACTATTAAGCAAAATAGCTTCACAAGAAATGGACCTGTAGTTGAACCAAAGAAAGAAAACCTTTCACCTAAAACGAGGTTTGAGATTTCTACCTATAGACCTCAACATCAGTTTATACCGAGAGAATCTATAGAAGATGAAAATGAAGAGGAGGAAGAATTAGAAAATGGAGAGGATGAAGAAGAATATATTGATGAACCAGTCAAACCCTCTGAACCAGTAAGGACAACACAAGCAGTACGACCTGATTCTAGGTATCGACCAACAACTTATTCACCACCTTCATTTTCTAAAGCGCGATTTATCAATAACCAGAGTAATAGGCAAAATAGCAATAGACAAGAACTTAGCCAAAGTAACAGAGAAAATATTGGCAATAAGCAAGAAAGTTTATTGACTTCAGAACCCGAAGTTACTACTTTCCGACAAAAACCTTTGAAAAATATAGCTACAAACACCATAAATAAGGAGAGCTCGCGAACTAATTCTACGGTTATTCCGATTACTCTCAAAAATAAATTCAAAATAACGGGACCAATTGGAGCTGTAAAAAATAATTCCACCTTTGATGTGGTGGTTATGAATAAAGATCACAGCTTTGTAGCTGAAGACAACTTTAAAGGTTTCGTCGATAGTGCCTCAATTGACGTCACTGATGTACCTCACGTAGCTGCTGGAGAACCAAATGCTTCAGATGAAGAATCTGGTGGTTTACAAGTAGCAGTTGAACCATCCAGCACAACTAGGAAAACTCTTGCTACTTCAACTACTCCATCACCAAGTTTCTCCACAGTAACTGCAACAAGTGTTTCCAACAAACCTGTTACTTCAACCACACATAGGCAGAAAACAAAATCTGGTGGTTTACAAGTAGCAGTTGAACCATCCAGCACAACTAGGAAAACTCTTGCTACTTCAACTACTCCATCACCAAGTTTCTCTACAGTAACAGCAACAAGCGTTTCCAACAAACCTGTAACTTCAACCACCCATAGGCAGAAAACACCGACATCCGTCAGCCCTCCTAACAATGCAGAAAACCCTACGTCAACTGAAAGTTGGGTTATCGTAGCATCTGTCCAAACAAGCAGAAGTGTGTCTGGAGCCAGGTTTATACCATCTGGTGCAGTTAAACAAGAAGAACAACCAAAACCTCTTGCACCCAAAAGCAAGGAAAGTGAAAGTGAGGATGAATTAGAAAAGACAACATTGAGCAGGAACTCATCCTCAACAGAAAGTATTATTGATAAGTTAGATCGTGTTCAGTCAGAACTATCAAGTGGCATTTTAACAGGAGGCTTTAATCCATCAAAAACAGATGACAAATTTGATCTGGATTTGCCAGAAAAAATGACAAGTGAGACTGTGACTACCACTACAACTACCACACCAGAGCCTACTTCTTCTGAGGAACCATCATCTACATCCAAATTTGTACCATCATCAAAAAGATTTACAATTTGCCAGAAAAAATGACAAGTGAGACTGTGACTACCACTACAACTACCACACCAGAGCCTACTTCTTCTGAGGAACCATCATCTACCTCCAAATTTGTACCATCATCAAAAAGATTCACAACAAGTAAACCCAGTAGTAAACCTACAGGAAAAACTTCTTTGAAAGATAGTATCCAGTTTGAAGAAGACTTGGTCGGACTCTTGCCCGCTGGGTACAAACAAAGAACTTTCACAAAGAAAAGCACTACGACAACAACGACGACCTCTACATCAGCTCCTAGTTCTGAAGCTCCTGAAACAACAACACCAAAGCCCAGTACTACTACTCGGTCACTCATACCTAAACTTAAACCGAAATTTAACAATAAAACTCCAGCACCTACCTCAGCACCCGAAAAATCCGATTCCAGTTCTGCGAAGCCAGTTCTGGAGAGCATTTTAAACAAAATCTCACAAAGAAAAGCACTACGACAACAACGACGACCTCTACATCAGCTCCTAGTTCTGAAGCTCCTGAAACAACAACACCAAAGCCCAGCACTACTACTCGGTCACTAATACCTAAACTTAAACCGAAATTTAACAATAAAACTCCAGGATCTACCTCAGCACCCGAAAAATCCGATTCCAGTTCTGCGAAGCCAGTTCTGGAGAGCATTTTAAACAAAATTAAATTTGAAGAACCAGAAGATATTAGTAAATTTTTACCTCCTGGATTCAAACCCGAAGACGCTACAGAAGGAACCACAAAGAAAACCTTCACTAAACCAAGTGCCAAACCAGTCGATATTGGCAAATTGAAGAATATTAAATTTGAAGAACCTGCCGATATTAGTAAATTTTTACCGCCTGGATTCAAGCCAACTGAAGAACCTAAAACAGAAGAAACTGTAAAGAAAACGAGCATAAGCAGTGTGAACGAATCTCCTGATAGCAGCACCGCCTCCAATGAAGATGTCAGCTCTACCGCCTCTCCTCCTTCCAAAGTTGTGTTTCCCAGCAAGCCAGGATCTTCACCTGCTACTCGGAAGAACGGAACTACGAGTGCAAAATCTCCAAGCAAAGGAGGCACTTTGATAGTGCAGCCCAAGATTCAAATTTTTTTTTTTTTTTTTTTTTTTTTTTTTTTTTTTTTTTTTTTTTTTTTTCTCTACACTTGATCTCGATCTCGATTGTAATTTAGAGCAATTCAAATGCTTCTTATGGTACAGGATTCCTTACTTCCTCTCATACTACCGTTCCTGAAGTTAGGTAGGTGAGTAGCTATGTAGATGGGTGACCTGTCTTGGACCATTTTGCATAGGTACGGTATGCAGGGCTCCCGAACCGTAGGGGTCTAATGAGGGATATTCAGGTACATAATTATGTCGTTGTACCCTACTTCCTGAGATGGACTTTCAGTCCCATTCAGTTACCCTCAAAATGAGCCATTGTTATTGTCTGTGGCTTGACACGGCTGGTTTTGTCTCAGTTTTACGTCCTCCAGAGAGACGGTTGCATAGGTACATAGCTACTTAACTTACCTTGATAGGTAGGAGAATAGAATGTTTATTTGGGTAGATAGTAAGTATACCTACCTACTCTGTTTGTCGTGTTGAGAATGTTGAGATACAGGATTGAAAATTCTCTGCACCTATTTTTCGACATGTCATGTTGAGCAAAACTGCCCTTTTGGAGACTTCAAGACAACAGAAAATGAAATTGAAATTCTGAATATGAATCACTCCGTATATGAGACGACGCTAAATTGAACAACCTGTATAATACCACGCTACATTTCTATACAACGAACAACCTGTATAATACCACGCTACATTTCTATACAACACTTTATCAAGATGTTTATTGAACTTTGGTGTCCCAAACGACCTTGGCTCTAGGTAATGGTTATTCCAGCATCTTTAAGATGGACTTCAACCTACAAGCTCTTATTGTATTGCTGATGGATCATAAATAAAGATAATATATGAGGTTGACTAAGTATTCCAGGCACTGACTATTGGAACTAATTGCCTAGAATCCTAGATTGTGGCACTGTACCTACATGATCTAAGTCGATATTGGTAGTCCTAGTCATAAGCAAGATCTAGCAATTCTTTAAACTCGAAAATTCCCGCCCCCTCCTCGTATTAAACTCAGTTTTAAGCTGATAATACTATAATACCTACCTAATTGAATTGTATGATGGTACCTACCTAGTCAGTGTTCACCTAACCTATAATAGGTATTTCACTGAATGGGACGGTGCCACGCTCTTTAACACACCTGTAGGTAGGTACTCTTTTGCATAATAGATAGGTGTAGCTATCCATCTAGGTCTTTTGCACATATACATATAGGTACCTACATGGCTAGAAACCTAACTATCCTCTTTCCAACCGGGTACACGTCGCGTCGTATTGCATTGCGTCGTGCATTCTATGTCTCTACTTTCTATTTCTACTTAGGAATTAGATTATAGACTGATAAAAACTTATGATGCAAATTTCATATTTCCAGAGCCACCACCGAGTTCATGGGCTGGCCTTCGCCCCCAACTTCAACCATTTCCATCGAAGAATTGCTGAGAGCTGCTAAGGCCTCGGCAACATCGACTGAGAGTGCCGAAGGTGCAGCTGCTTCATCCACTTCAACCACAACCACAACAACGACCACTACGCCAGCACCAACCACGCCTGGATATTGTACGACAGATTGTGAACTGGCAGCAACAATCAAACTGGTTGGTGGAGCCAAATGGGTGCCTGAACTTCTCGACCACAATACGAAAGAGTGGCAAACCCTTGCCAATGAAGTTGAACAACAGGTAAAGAAATTGTAACATTGGCAACGCTTTTCTGCACGCCTTGATTACCCTTAAGAGGCTACTCATTTCTTTAGGAGTAATTATACATATACATAATTTCTTTAGGAGTAGTTATTAGTACCTATACATAACAAATGTCCATCCAAGTATCTGACAAAACAGTGTATCAAACGTTGTTTTATAGGGTGTTATTCTGATGTTTTTCATTAATGTTTCAGTTGGATACAATCTACAGCAGTTCTTCATCGCTCAACAGATGGTACAAGAAAATCAGGATTGACGCTTTCAGGTAAAAGCATAATGATAAAGCAAAGAACATAGCAAAGAACAAAGCAAAGAACATAGACAATAGTAGCCAGTCTAGTGAGCTTGGCAGGTAGAGCGTCTGCCTTGTGAACGGTAGGCCGCGGGTTCGATTCCGCGCGGGGCGGATTTTATCCTGAACGGATAATGTTCGTTCTCGGAACGGCTGGCTTTCTCCTATCCTGTGTTAATTCTCTCTTCGATTTCGGGACGATAAGCTTCATGGGCTGAGTCAGCCCTAAACTAGTCAGCACTAAACTACAATAAAACAACTAATGTCATTATTTTGTTTACAGTCCTGGCAGTGTACTGGTAGACTATTTCGTTGAGCTGAGTGAGCTTGGTAGAACCGTGAGCACAGCTGATATGAAGCGTCTGTTCCACGAGAGTCTACTCCAGAGCACGGTCAATAGTGAGGCCCTCACTTCGCAGCCCGCCTCACAGCAGTCGGACTACTCCAAACTCAAACTGGGAACGTTCGATGTGGACCCCAAGTTCACTGATTTTGTGGGTAAGTAAAGGCGCTATTGCTTTAGGGCAGGGATGGTCGTCAGTCGCGAGCTACCGGTAGCTCGCGAGAGGTTTTCTGGTAGCTCGCAGACTGTCACACAAGTTGAGAGTTGAGAGCAACACTTTTGGGAAACAAAAATTTAGGTCGTTACATCGTAAATTTTAGTTCCCAAACTAGATAGGTACAGGGATTCAACGTCACTCTTAAAAAAAAAACAGGTCTTCTCGTGACGGGGATTTCACCCACCATGCGGCGACAAGCTACGGGCCTCCTCAATTTAACCTCATCCAGCCTGAGTGGAGGCTGGAGCCGGGAACCCAGCAGCACTGGAATTCCCCAGATGGTCATACATCCAGATACTAACCACGCACAACGTTGCTTAACTTCAGTGATCCGTGGGGAACTGGTGCATTCAACGTGCTATCGCCGCTGGTTTACTAGGTACTTACTCCGCGTGTGTGGACCACTTAAAAGATCCCCCCAGAAACTACTGTTTGGATTATTGGGGTCTTCATTGGGCCTGTGGTGCTGTAGGAGTTGTTTCACCTTCAGTAAAAGACGGCACAGCCTACTTCTTCATCTGTGTCCACACATAGTCGACACCGCGCCGTCGATCGACGATGTAAATCTATGTTGTCGAGGCAGTGTAAGGTTTCAGTCGACATCGATCGACTCCGCCGAATATGTGTGAACTTGTGAACACAGCTTTAGACCACACGATACAAAATCCCACCACACAAAAAAAACACACACACACACACCCATCACACACACCACAACATCCACACCACACACACACCCACACCACACACACACCCACACCACACACACACACCCACACCACACACACACCCACACCACACACACCCACCCACATCACACACACACCCACACCACACACACACGCATAACACACACTATTGTTTTCCCTCTAACTAGTACTTACCACTACACAGAATCCATAGTGCCAGAGTTGACTGCGCTGTTGAGGTGATCTCCAGGACTGGGTCAGGGTTACTGCAGAAAGTTCCAACACATCTTGGCTTTGCGGAATGATCACCCATGGATAAAGATGTATTCAGCCAGGCACGGGACACAGATGTAATCACCTGGAAAGAAAAATAACAAAAATTAGATACTTAAATATCGTAAAACTCACCCTCTGACTGAAAATGACACAGAATTGGGAACCATGCGGCGACAAGCTACGGGCCTCCTCAATTTAACCTCATCCAGCCTGAGTGGAGGCTGGAGCCGGGAACCCAGCAGCACTGGAATTCCCCAGATGGTCATACATCCAGATACTAACCACGCACAACGTTGCTTAACTTCAGTGATCCGTGGGGAACTGGTGCATTCAACGTGCTATCGCCGCTGGTTTACTAGGTACTTACTCCGCGTGTGTGGACCACTTAAAAGATCCCCCCAGAAACTACTGTTTGGATTATTGGGGTCTTCATTGGGCCTGTGGTGCTGTAGGAGTTGTTTCACCTTCAGTAAAAGACGGCACAGCCTACTTCTTCATCTGTGTCCACACATAGTCGACACCGCGCCGTCGATCGACGATGTAAATCTATGTTGTCGAGGCAGTGTACGGTTTCAGTCGACATCGATCGACTCCGCCGAATATGTGTGAACTTGTGAACACAGCTTTAGACCACACGATACAAAATTGAGACTACTATTTCACTTTACTTTAACCTTTAACGATTGATTCGTGTTACAGTTTTGAAGAAACCTCAAGTTCCAGTTGTGGGAATGGCAGAACAAGATAGTCTACTGCCACAATGGGCCATAGCCGTAATAGTCATTGGTTTGGCATCCCTCTTGTTTGTGCTCATCTTCGGTATTACTGTGGTAAGTTTCAAGCATCAAGTAAGTACCTAATTCTGAAACAAATAAAACAAAATAAAAATAGGAACAAAATTCTTGATATAACCCATGTTTTTGTCAAGACTAATGGAATCTTGGAAAGGCTGTACTGAGTTCTAATCTTCTAATCCTACCAAGATGATTGAGAAAGAAATAAAGTAAAGAGTTAGGATGAACGGAAGAAAGAAAAGTGCCCCATACACTGACAGTAAAGAAAATTGAATAAAGTAGCTGACGCAGTGAAGCAGACTTTATCTACAAAATAACGTGTGTAGAACCTTGAATTGTAAGTCGTAAAGTTGAGATTATGATGCTGTTAGTACTCTGCTAGGCTGAAATTATTACTCCTCGTAAAAGGGAAATAAATTTTATGAAATAGAACGAGAGAGGTAGGGGGTGAGTGAGAGAGAGGAGGCGAGGGATGGAGGTAAGGAGAGAAAGAGGGAGGGAAGGAGAGAGAGAGAGAGAGAGCGAAAAATCACCCAGGAAGTTGTGGATTTGAACTTTAAATTCCAGCAGAAACATGGAATTTCGCCTTCATTTAATTGTGAATTTACCCTTCGTCACTTCAACCTAATCCGCTTATTTGGTACTTGTTGCGCTAGACTACGGGTTCGATTCCCGCCCGGGGCGGATTTCGTCCTGAGTGGATAATGTTCGTTTTCGGAACGGCTTGCTTTCTCCTATCCTGTCTTTCTTCTCTCTTCGGTTCCGGGACGATAAGACCTTGGCAATTATAGTTTCCTCTATCAAACCTAAAAAAAAACTTGTGTTGATAGGTGGGTTGGGATACCTACCTGTTGGGGTAATTTATTGAATAGGTATTCAATCTCATGGTATCTCCTCTTCTCCTTCCAGCTGGTCAGTAGACACAAACACTCGAAGAAGCAACCCTCTCCTCTGACGGAGGACATGTTGCACGAGCTCAACAAGAACCATATGGGAGGCGGACATGACAACTATGGCGCCGAAGATCTCTACAATATGGAGGATGTGTGGAATGACAAGCCTGTCAAGAAGGTAAAGTTCACAGCTTAGGATTTGACTTCCGAGACAGACTTGGTTGGTAGTGCGTCTGCCTTGTAAGAGCTAGTAAACAAACAGGGAGGATACCAGCCTGAAATATCCCTTGCTGAAGAAATAGCGAAGGTTGATTCCGAAGGGCATCCATTCGTAAAAATTTTGTAGCCAAAACCAAATATCGACGTCGTCAGCCTAGATAGCTTGGTTGGTAGTGCGTCTGCCTTGTAAGCGCTAGGCTGCTGGTTCGATTCCCGCCCGGGGCGGATTTTATCCTGAACGGATAAGGTTTGTTCTCAGAACGGCTGGCTTTCATTTATCATGTCTTCTTTCTATCTTCGATTTCGGGACGATAAGACATATCCCTTGCTGAAGAAATAGCGAAGGTTGATTCCGAAGGGCATCCATTCGTAAAAATTTTGTAGCCAAAACCAAATATCGACGTCGCAGCCTAGATAGCTTGGTTGGTAGTGCGTCTGCCTTGTAAGCGCTAGGCTGCGGGTTAGATTCCCGCCGGGGGCAGATTTTATCCTGAACGGATAATATTTGCCTTGTAAGCCCTAGGCCACAGGTTCGATTCCCGCCGGGGGCGGATTTTATCCTGAACGGTTAAGGTTTGTTCTCAGAACGGCTGGCTTTCATTTATCATGTCTTCTTTCTATCTTCGATTTCGGGACGATAAGAGCTTAGCAGTTAACAGTTCCCTCTGTCAAACCTCTAAAATAATAATACTAAAACTCACGAGACAGCTTGGCATTGCAGGGTAGTCACAACAGTCGAGATAATCCAAATAGGAAACACAGCAACTATTTTTGAACCATTGGGTACCTGTGAACAAAAGATTATAGAGAAAGATTAATTAATACTTGGACACATAAAATTAAAAATGATGTATAAAGCGTTGAAAATTGGGCCTGTGGTGCTGTAGGAGTTGTTTCACCTTCAGTAAAAGACGGCACAGCCTACTTCTTCATCTGTGTCCACACATAGTCGACAACGCGCCGTCGATCGACGATGTAAATCTATGTTGTCGAGGCAGTGTACGGTTTCAGTCGACATCGATCGACTCCGCCGAATATGTGTGAACTTGTGAACACAGCTTTAGACCACACGATACAAAAGTGAGACTACTATTTCACTTTACTTTAACCTTTAACGATTGATTCGTGTTACAGTTTTGAAGAAACCTCAAGTTCCAGTTGTGGGAATGGCAGAACAAGATAGTCTACTGCCACAATGGGCCATAGCCGTAATAGTCATTGGTTTGGCATCCCTCTTGTTTGTGCTCATCTTCGGTATTACTGTGGTAAGTTTCAAGCATCAAGTAAGTACCTAATTATGAAACAAATAAAACAAAATAAAAATAGGAACAAAATTCTTGATATAACCCATGTTTTTGTCAAGACTAATGGAATCTTGGAAAGGCTGTACTGAGTTCTAATCTTCTAATCCTACCAAGATGATTGAGAAAGAAATAAAGTAAAGAGTTAGGATGAACGGAAGAAAGAAAAGTGCCCCATACACTGACAGTAAAGAAAATTGAATAAAGTAGCTGACGCAGTGAAGCAGACTTTATCTACAAAATAACGTGTGTAGAACCTTGAATTGTAAGTCGTAAAGTTGAGATTATGATGCTGTTAGTACTCTGCTAGGCTGAAATTATTACTCCTCGTAAAAGGGAAATAAATTTTATGAAATAGAACGAGAGAGGTAGGGGGTGAGTGAGAGAGAGGAGGCGAGGGATGGAGGTAAGGAGAGAAAGAGGGAGGGAAGGAGAGAGAGAGAGAGAGAGCGAAAAATCACCCAGGAAGTTGTGGATTTGAACTTTAAATTCCAGCAGAAACATGGAATTTCGCCTTCATTTAATTGTGAATTTACCCTTCGTCACTTCAACCTAATCCGCTTATTTGTTACTTGTTGCGCTAGGCCACGGGTTCGATTCCCGCCCGGGGCGGATTTCATCCTGAATGGATAATGTTCGTTCTCGGAACGGCTTGCTTTCTCCTATCCTGTCTTTCTTCTCAAGCAAGAAAGTTTATTGACTTCAGAACCCGAAGTTACTACTTTCCGACAAAAACCTTTGAAAAATATAGCTACAAACACCATAAATAAGGAGAGCTCGCGAACTAATTCTACGGTTATTCCGATTACTCTCAAAAATAAATTCAAAATAACGGGACCAATTGGAGCTGTAAAAAATAATTCCACCTTTGATGTGGTGGTTATGAATAAAGATCACAGCTTTGTAGCTGAAGACAACTTTAAAGGTTTCGTCGATAGTGCCTCAATTGACGTCACTGATGTACCTCACGTAGCTGCTGGAGAACCAAATGCTTCAGATGAAGAATCTGGTGGTTTACAAGTAGCAGTTGAACCATCCAGCACAACTAGGAAAACTCTTGCTACTTCAACTACTCCATCACCAAGTTTCTCTACAGTAACAGCAACAAGCGTTTCCAACAAACCTGTAACTTCAACCACCCATAGGCAGAAAACACCGACATCCGTCAGCCCTCCTAACAATGCAGAAAACCCTACGTCAACTGAAAGTTGGGTTATCGTAGCATCTGTCCAAACAAGCAGAAGTGTGTCTGGAGCCAGGTTTATACCATCTGGTGCAGTTAAACAAGAAGAACAACCAAAACCTCTTGCACCCAAAAGCAAGGAAAGTGAAAGTGAGGATGAATTAGAAAAGACAACATTGAGCAGGAACTCATCCTCAACAGAAAGTATTATTGATAAGTTAGATCGTGTTCAGTCAGAACTATCAAGTGGCATTTTAACAGGAGGCTTTAATCCATCAAAAACAGATGACAAATTTGATCTGGATTTGCCAGAAAAAATGACAAGTGAGACTGTGACTACCACTACAACTACCACACCAGAGCCTACTTCTTCTGAGGAACCATCATCTACATCCAAATTTGTACCATCATCAAAAAGATTTACAACAACAAGTAAACCCAGTAGTAAACCTACAGGAAAAACTTCTTTGAAAGATAGTATCCAGTTTGAAGAAGACTTGGTCGGACTCTTGCCCGCTGGGTACAAACAAAGAACTTTCACAAAGAAAAGCACTACGACAACAACGACGACCTCTACATCAGCTCCTAGTTCTGAAGCTCCTGAAACAACAACACCAAAGCCCAGCACTACTACTCGGTCACTAATACCTAAACTTAAACCGAAATTTAACAATAAAACTCCAGGATCTACCTCAGCACCCGAAAAATCCGATTCCAGTTCTGCGAAGCCAGTTCTGGAGAGCATTTTAAACAAAATTAAATTTGAAGAACCAGAAGATATTAGTAAATTTTTACCTCCTGGATTCAAACCCGAAGACGCTACAGAAGGAACCACAAAGAAAACCTTCACCAAACCAAGTGCCAAACCAGTCGATATTGGCAAATTGAAGAATATTAAATTTGAAGAACCTGCCGATATTAGTAAATTTTTACCGCCTGGATTCAAACCAACTGAAGAACCTAAAACAGAAGAAACTGTAAAGAAAACGAGCGTAAGCAATGTGAACGAATCTCCTGATAGCAGCACGGCCTCCAATGAAGATGTCAGCTCTACCGCCTCGCCTTCTTCCAAAGTTGTGTTTCCCAGCAAGCCAGGATCTTCACCGGCTACCCGGAAGAACGGAACTACGAGTGCAAAATCTCCAAGCAAAGGAGGCACTTTGATAGTGCAGCCAAGTCGAGATAATCCAAATAGGAAACACAGCAACTATTTTTGAACCATTGGGTACCTGTGAACAAAAGATTATAGAGAAAGATTAATTACTACTTGGACACATAAAAAATTAAAAATGATGTATAAAGCGTTGAAATCAGCTGTTTCGGACTCATTAGACCTCATCAGCTAGCCATAGCCCGAAATGTAACTTAGCCATAACTATGTTACAAAACACTTCAAGGGCAGACTAGGACAGCTGTTTACAACGTACTGTAGAAACGTCAATTCACCTTTTGGAATAGTAAACTGCCGCTTTACAGAAGTTTAGAACAACCGCCACCAAAACCTGGGTTATCAATTGCCTGACAGAATTTTGCAGGTGCCTGTCAGACAACTGTGAACTCAGACATTAGTAACCTGAAAGAGAAACCCCCCTGTCCCACCAATAGGTAGTGTACTTTAGTGTTATACCCCCGCCATAGGACAATACTGATTTTAATATACAAAATATCAATATTGACCTTCTGATGGGAGTTATAACGCCAAGTACTTACCTATTCCCCACCCAATGCTCACAGTGTTTGAGCCTCACACTCTCAGACATTAGTAACCTGAAAGAGAAACCCCCCTGTCCCACCAATAGGTAGTGTACTTTAGTGTTATACCCCCGCCATAGGACAATATTGATTTTAATATACAAAATATCAATATTGACCTACTGATGGGAGTTATAACGCCAAGTACTTACCTATTCCCCACCCAATGCTCACAGTGTTTGAGCCTCACACTCTCTGGTCACTTTTCTCACATTTTAATCATATTGGGTTTACTCGCATGTAGAACCTGAAAAGAAAACGGATTAGTGACATCCTACAAAGCCCTAACAAGTCCCTACAGGCCCTAACAAGTCCCTACAAGCCCTACACAACCTGAAAGAAAAAATGGATTAATTCAACACACAAAACGCAAACGAGGTCAATGGAAGAAGAACCATTTCCTACAAAATGGTCCTTATTTCAAAGACCTCCTCTAACACATACGAGTAAACCCAATTTCAACCTCTTTCACGCAAATTCTCCTCGAAATAAGGCCATACACACACCCGCCACCAAACATTTATCCTACTGTTATTCCTGTTGAGATGATGTTCAAGGGGTCCGGGGTTACTGCAGAGTAGAAGATCCAAGTGACGAGAAGTGCCTGTACTGAATGAACTGGATGTCTCACGGTAGCTCAGCATTGCGGAATGGTCGTCCTTGGGTAAATCAGACGTCATTACCTAAAAAGAAAGAGAAAAGGACACATATTAGGCAAATATATCATTATACTAGTGGTTGACCCGTCCTTTGTACGGGACCACCACACACACACCCACCACACACCCACACCCACCACACACCCACACCACACACACACACACACCACACACACCACACACAGATCGGAA